>NC_137820.1:54093844-54161344 GCF_963921795.1 Nannobrachium achirus
CGACATGGTTATCAGCAATAATACAGTCGACGTGTGTACCGATTTCTAACCACTTTCAACTTGGTGTCTCTATTTTGGGCATGTCATTATGGGCAAAAGAAAATCAAAAAAGAAATATCAAAAAATCAAGTCTTCAAAAATAGCAGATCTACCAGCTAACAACACGTTGCATTGCAACATGTTGTGAGCTTGTAGATCGGCTATTATGTTTAATATTTGAATAGAGTATTTAACAAAAGTTATTTGTATTTATTTGTTAAATACAGATACACGTTAAATAGAAACTTTATCGGGATCAGCATCTGACCCAAAAATCTGGCATCGTCGGTTCTACAATTCATAGCCATTATCTTCAGGTGTTAGCACACAGATGTACGTAGGTTTTAGCACACATATGTACATACAGTAGGCACTCATACACAGACAAACTATTCTGACACCAGTTCACCTCCCCTTCTCCTCTCCCCACATCTCAGGCGATAGAAATAAAAAACTCAGGTGGGCTGGCTGATGCCAGCCTCCACCTCAAGGCGCAGGTGGACCAGCTGACGGGGAGAAACCATGAGCTCAGGCAGGAAATGAGGTTGGCCAGGGGGGAAGCAGCCAGCACCTTAAGTCAGCTCGTCCAAGCCAAAGAAAAGGTACATGAGTTTGTTATTTTGTTTGAAATAATTTCTGAAATGAGGCTCCTGGTTCTGTTTTCTTAAAAGCTAAACTACATTTTCTCTCACCTCTGTTGCTCAGTTGAGTCGTTTGGAGAGTGAAATAGCGAAGCGGCCTGATGGCCTGGCTCCCTCCAGCACAGAGGCCAGCAGCTCCCTCAACGAGTACACCTCGCAACTGCTGCAGGTTAGAGGCTCTCTCCACAAAGCTGGATAGAACATTTTTCCTTTGCCTTTCATTTAATAGTTTTTTGTGTATTTCTCAAACTTTTAAACATAAAGAATGGTGAGTTTGAGGTGGAACGGGTAATGTATTAACTACTAAGTATCTCAACCAAACGTTGAGGCCGGTGCCTCCAGGATGTTTGGGCGCCAAACTATTATTGATACTTATGTTGTTGATTATTTGTCTTTTTGTCTGTAAAACGAATACACACAAATATGTACTGTAGGAACTCAGAAACAAGGAGGAGTCAACCAGTGAACTTATTACGTTGCTGGAGGAGTACAAGGGGAAGGTTGCTGTACTTGTCCACCAGCAGGAAGAGCACCAAAGGTACAGTAGGTCTGCTTCCCATACTCTACTCCTGATTTATACTTTATTGTGAGCCGGTGTCACGTGCTGAAAATAGCCAATCTACTGGCACGTCGCAAATAATGTATTTTCACATTTCAGTATGTAATTTTATTACGCCGAATTGGCCTCATTGATCGAGTGTTTTTTTTTTTGACAAATACATCTGTCAAAGGGTTAAAACACAATGAAGCTTGATAATTTCCATTGTGGTCCTTTGAGTGCAAAAGTAAGCTGAGTGCTTAGTAACAACATTTACGTCAAAAGTCAAAGTGGGGTCCAGGGACCCTCAGGGTATCTTGAGGGGATTTCCAAGGGGAGTCCTTGAAATGAAAGGGATTGAAATGAAAGGGATCAAGTCTCATCATGTACTGTAACTGTGTGTTTGGCTGTTTGCCCAGTGAGAAGGAGTCATGGCAGAAGGAGAGAGACGTTTGTGAAGAGATGAGGAACAAGCTGGAGGAGCAGAATGAAGCCGATGCCATCAAAATCCAAGAGTTCAACGTGAGTCTGTTCAGTCCCATTTAAACATACTCTAGACTACTAGTGAGTGAACATAGCACTCAGGGTGTTTCGCAAACACTTTTGGAATCATGGTCCCCTTTATAGCTTTGAATGTTTCTGTGGAGCCCCTTTTGCAGGAAATGTGTGGACTATGCAATAGGTAAACTGGTAAACGAATATTTTAATGTATATATTTTATTTATATATATATATATATATATATATATATATATATATATATATATGAAGGCTGGGACTTTAACTGATTCATTGCGATTAATTAATTACAGAAATTTTAATCGCACTTAGTTTTTGCACCACAGAACCTTCAGTTTCGGGCATACCGATCGTAGCGATGCACCAACCAAGAAGAGACAACAAACGCAAAGGGAGAAGTAGCTGATCAGAGCGCTTTGCTTGGCCCAGTGGATGCGAAATTTAGATTTAAAAAACTCACTCGTTGATTCACTCGTACAACAAAATGTGTTTTACTTGAAAAAAACTGCTTCTCAGGTCAAATATCGATAAAAATGTTAATCGCATCCCAGCCCCAATATATATATATATATATATATATATATATATATATATATATATATATACACACAGGGGTTAAAGTTCTCAGTCCTGGGGACTGATTTCAGTCTTGAGGATTCCATAGGGACTGTTTCTGAGATCAAAAAATGTATAAAAAAGGGAGAGGTGTAGCGATGGCCGTCAAAACTCTAGTCAAGTGATCTCCAAACTAAAAAGCAGTTATAATTTCAAGATATGAGTATTTGAATTGTCTAGACTGGCAATAGAATAGAAAGAGCAACTTCAGAAGATACTTCTATAAAATGAAGCATGGATTGGCACACACACATTCAGCGAAGGACTTCAGGGAAACACCCTAAATATTGGTGTGTGCTGAGCACGCCATGTTTCTAAAATCACATATTGGGACATGTTCTGAAAATACATTTCAGTCTTGGGATTTTTTTGGCTTTAACCCCTGTATATATATATATATATATATATATATATATATATATATATATATATATATATATATTAATGTGTTTGACAGGTACAATACAAAAAACAATGTATCAATCAACTAATAAAAACAAGTTTCCCCATTAAAAACAGGATACCAGCGGAAGAGGGACAGTGTGCGTGCTGCTCATAACTTGATAAATTAGACCTGCTATGTACCCGATGTGGGGGGGAATATTGCATTGCCCTGCCTAGTATAATTTATCAACGTGTTGACTTGAAATAACACATCCTCGGTGAAGTGGAGCCTACCATTAATCTAAAGGATGGACCTGCTTTGTACTGCAAAGAATGTATGTTGTGAACTGCAAGTAGGGGTGGGCGATATGGTGATAATTATTGTTGAGACAATACAATGTCTCCACCATAATATTATGCCTTTTCAGAGGTATCGTATGTATCGTGATACAATTGAGGGAGCCTTATAAAGAATCCTGTTGAATCGTTATTACAGAGATTCATTGCAGAATTCAATTTAAACCTGCATTTTGGTCTAAATCAGTAGTTCTCAAACTTTAAAATGTCAAGGTCTCCACTTAACTCTGACAGTATACAAATGAAACCAAATGGACCCTTACGGGTCCATTTGGTTTCATTTGTATACTGTCAGAGTTAAGCCCTTTGCACACAGGCGCGTTTAACCGCACGGATAAAACGGACAATATAATTTTTTGAAAAGAAAACAATGATTCTCTATGACCTCATGCACACCGGCTCCGAATTAGCCGTGCGACGAGTGGCTGCTGCCGTGCGTTTTTTTCTCGATCGAAACCAGTTCGATTCGTGCGTCTTGTCGCATGCGGTAAAAAACTCATTACTCCTTTTATGACTCCTTTTTGGATCCGCAGCGCCGATTCCGCACAGCCTTGCACACCAAATCCAAAGCGTTGTATTCATGCAGCAAACGGAAGAAACGCAACTGTCCTGTGTGCAAAGGGCTTTACATACTTGTTAAGTTCAAATTAGACCTCCCAAAAGGAACCCAGAGAGTCTAGTTGTAACTTGAAAAATAACCATAAAAATCAATGTGAAAGTGAATCGTGATAAAATTGTGTATCGTGATACAGCTTGGGAAAATATAGTGATATTGTATTTTTCCATATCGCCCACCCCTAACTGCAAGTTGGCTTAAGTGTTATCAGCTTCAGTCATTTCCAGCTGTGTTAAGTAAATAAGTACATTTACTCAAGTATTGTACATTATGTACAATCTTGATGTATTATTACTTTACTGGAGTATTTCCAATTATCAGTACTTTTACTTCTACTCCACTACAACTCAGAGGCAAAAATTCTACTTTTATTTCGCTTCAAATAATATTAACACCAGATTTTGATTATCATTATTACAAAACATACACTAACCACTTCAGCCCCATATACATTTGAAAATAGCCGATTGTGAGCTCGTAGATCTGCCATTTTCGAAAGATTTGTATACATTTGCAAATGCGCGAAATTAGACTTTTTGCGTAATAAGTACTTTTGGTACTCTAAGTACATTTTGATGCCAATACTTTTGTACTTTTACTTGTAACAGAGCACTTCTACATTGCAGTATTGACACTTAACATTTCTTCCACCGGTACGTCTCCATCCTTCTCAACACAACAGACCCTGGTGGACACGTTACAGATGGACCCCGAGGAGACGCGGAGGAGGGTGGGCGAGGCGGTGCGCAAGCTGACGGTGCTGCGCGTGAACGAGAAGGTTCTGACGCGACGCTACACCATCCTGCTGGAGCAGGAGCAGCATCTACGCAAGGAGAACGGCCGGCTGAAGGACGACAGCATCCGCATGCAGGCCTCTGTCACAGAGAGGATGGGTTACCTCCAGAGATACAAGGTAGAGGGACAATTCTTCATGAGAATAGTTCATTTATTTCATTTCAGTTACTGTTGTCCAGGGGTCTTCAACAGGGGGTCCGGGACCCCTAGGGGGTCCTCAGAGCTGTAGTCCCTAAAAATATTGGAATTCCTAAACATTTTCGATTTTAGATTTTGTTTTACTTTATTATTTCCTCCATCATTTACGAACAACAGAAGAAGAGAATCACTTTTGAACCTTTTGATACTTCTCCTTCCAAGTTGCTACAGACATTCTGTCTATCCCCAAATTTAGTGCCATTTAGATTTTTTTTAACAATTTCCTCTAAACTGTAGGTCCAATTGGTACCACATTTTCTCTGGATCATTATTGAACCAATCTGGTAAAAAGAAATCACACCCGTGTGAACTGAGCGGTGGTTTTATTTTGACGGCGGCGCGTTGCCAATACGGCTCGTTCTTTTGACCTCTTCTGATGACTGTAAGCTGATGGGGGTCGCGCCGCCGTGTACTGTAAAAACAGCTCCCGTAATGCTGCTCTCAAAAATCCACCGCACGTTAGCAATAATGGAGTCCCAAATCACTTCCTGGCTGTTTTCTGTGGATCTGTTCTAGAAAATGCATTTCTGTGCTCTGAATGGATGGCAAGCGAAACAGCCCAATTCACATGAATTCTTTGTATAAGGCTGCCCTCTGCCGCCAGCTAGGCCAAAGTACACATATGAGCGTTGTATTGTAAAAATAATTAGTTTGAAAATATCAATAGATAATTTTCTATAACATCGCAAAGGAAAGCTGCTTTTTGCTGGCACCAACCCCAATAAATACATTGTAACATCTGGCAGTAGGACAGTTAAAGAGTAGCTTGTCCAAGGGAGCAGCCTCATGACCCATCTGCTGATTTAAATTGCACACTAGACACTTAAAACAGGAAACATAAAATAGAAAAGTGCCCATGTACCTCATAAAAAGCCCAGAGGAACCACTTACTTATTTATTATCCTTTTCATCCTGCATTTTATGCTGTTTCCTGTAAATAGCTTTGAATATTTGTTTTGATGAGCTATACAAACAAAGTTTATTAGGCGTGCAGGCCTGAAGGGCTGAAACCCTATTGTTTTGTGCTCATTTTTCTCCTGCTCTGGTTTGCTAATTCCTGTGAGATGGTAAATGTTAAGTGGAACCAACGGTTCCAGACCCATGTGGCTCATACTGTAAGTAAGAGAGACAGTCTCCTGTTTCCTTAGCGTGGGGCAGTTTGATGTACAAGTGCACCCCCTGGACATGACGCTAGAATGCAGGGACTGACCCCCAATCCAACCCTTGTGCTGAGTGCCAAGCAGGGAGGCACTGCCACTGCGTACCACGTTTATAGTCGTTGGTACTGCATTACTCGGCTGGTATGGTATGAACCTCCCAGTCTCAGGTGGACACTCTAACTGCAAGGCCACTGAGCTGGTTATTGTAAATGGTAGAGACGTGATATTATCACCATTGATTGGAAGTTATGTGCATTACTTGCTCAACAATAGACCATTTGTCAGCCTTCTGATTGGTCCCTGAGACTCCCTGACTGGCCAACCAGAAAAAATCATTCACTTTTTGCTATCGGGGGTGGAGTTGTGCAGTGAGAGAATGTTGCTTCAGGCTTTCAACAACGGTCCGCTCTGCGCGGCACGGAGAGCGTGCAGTACGGCGGCGCGAGGTGATAGCGATTTCGCTCATTATAATGAATAAGCTTCAACAAACTAGTTCACATGAACCTTATCAATGTAACTAAGAGTTTTGATTGGGTACATATATTTTAAATGGGCAGAATTACGAAAGCCAGCCTATTATGTGAGGAGAACTATAGGCTGGCTGTCATTTTCCTACCCAAAATGCACTGCGCTTTCTCTTTCTATTTATCTTCTCTGTCTGATCCAGAGGATTAAACTAATTAAAACATATATTTTCGGGGGAAAACTACTGTTTTGCTATGTAACTACTGTACTTTTTTCTTCCCTTTTTATTAATATCACGTAGATGTGTTTTTTTTTTGGTACTTTATATAGCTGTAATGAGGCTATGAACAATCTTTTTTCCCCATCCACTTCCACTATAAAATAATCTGCAATGGTGATTCTGTCCCACTGGGATTAAACAAATTAAAACATATATTTTCGGGGGACACCCCCTGTTTTGCAATGTAACTACTGTACCTTTGTCTTACCTTTTTATTAATATCACCTAGATGTTTTTCCTTTGGTACTTTAAATTGCAATAATGAGGCAATGAAAATACCCTCTCCCCCCATTCACTGCCACTATAAAACAATCTGCCCAGGGTCATTTGTACCACCATAGTAACAGGGCAGAATGGGGCGGGATTTGCAAATGAGAGAATTATGACCTCAATTGGTCTGACTGGGTGTTATAATTAAAGGTGAACATTTTACAACTCTGTGAGGAAAGGAGAAAGGAGCAGGATCATGACACTGCTGTTGCCTTCATAACCTGGAAATGCTAGCCTGACACTCAGCCTGAATTGACATTTCGTTTCACTCCATTATTCAGTCTGAAAGTGCTTCCCTCCAGAGCTGTTTCTGGGATGGGCGTTGCCAAAGAGGCAGTCTTCTGCGATTGGTTCACTGTCTGACCAACACAACAGTAGCAAAGCAGATGACGTACAGTAGTGTTGTTATGTGTGGCTGGTTAGTGGCTAGGCTGTTGCTTGCTAGTACCAAAGAAAGCTAACCAAAGAAACAGCAGGAATAGGAGAACGAATTAGTAATCAAACACAACATAACATGTCTGCTACTGATGTTTCATAGCGAGATCGATATGATCGCATTTTACTGCGACGGGATGTGTGCGGTCCGGTCCGGCGGCGGCGAATCGCACATGAGTTCTGGGAAAACCCCACCCACGCTGATCACAAGACGCTGATTCACAACGCTGATTCGCTGTACGGATTTCTAAACGAGGAAAACCTCTTCAGTGAGAGCAACACCAGACTCCCTGAATCGCCAAAACAAAATTTTAAAGGGGTGTGGCTAGCGATTCAGGGTCTGAACCAGGCTATGGAAATGCCCTAAAACAGGAAGAATAAAATAGAAAAGCTCCCATTTACCACATAAAAAAGATCAGAGAAACCACAGACATGAAGTCATGAACAGACATGTGTGTGTGACTGATCAGTGTAACGGCTACCGCTTTCGGGGGGGGAATGATGCTTTCCTTCTGTGTCTAGGAAAACTGAATTTGAAACTGGTTTTTCGCCGGTTGAACGAGACACATGACGCTTGCCTTCTGTTTCTAGGAAATGGCCGCCCATAAGATCACAGCCCTGCAGAAGGCCTTGGAGGACAGTGTCCCCTCTGTGGACCTGGAGAGAGCTAACAAACAGTACAACGAGCTGACAGTGAAATACAGAGACACACTGCAGAGAGACAACCACCTCGTAAGGAGGACTAGTCACCTTGAACATCTAGAGGTATTAAAGCACTGTATCTGCTCGCCCAAAGACCTTTGACAAATGTCGGAAACTGTCAAAGGTTTCTAGACCCCTCGCAACTTTCATCTTCTAACAGACTGTCTGTGTTTGTTTGAACCCTCAATCGCTGCTATGTGGCTATTTATTGTTATTATCATTATTATAAAATTGGAGTCAGCTGCATACTTTGGATTGAGGCAAAATCTCTTTTCCTGCACTGAGATAAAGTAAATAACTTCTTGATTTATATGGATAAATATCTTATTGTGTACACTGTTACTGGAACAGATCAGCTATTATTAAGCTGCACAAACATTCATTGAGGGACTTTGATCATTGCAACTCTGCTTCTATTCCACTTTCAGAGTGAGAACAGTTCTCTCCATGAGCGAATCTCAGGCCTAAATAAAGAGCTGGAGATCACCAAGGAGAAACTGCATACTTTAGAGCAAGCATGGGAGCACATTAATTCAGTTGGTAAGCAAAAATAAAATGTATTTTTTGAAATACTGCAACATGACGCAACAATAAAACTGCTTTATTGTTGCGTCATGTTTCAATATTTCAGACTTCGACACACAATAAAGTAAATATGGCATAAGTGGTTCATCAAAAAAGTTAAGTTTATAGATAGATAGATACTTTTATTAAAAGAATGTGAGGGTGAGCACTGAGCATCTCATTAGTTCTTGAACTCTTTAAAACAGGGGTCTTCAACATTTTCAGGCCAAGCAGGACCCCTTAGCCGAGAGGGAGATGAAACGGGGACCCCCTCTACATACATATTGTATAAATGTGTGATGGAGATTCCCATCGATTTCATAGATTCATAGACTTGTTTGACACTTAACCCCTTAAAATCTTAAATACTTAGTAAACTTGACCTTTCACTCTGTAATTGGTCTGCTCTTTTTTACCTATAGAGCAAACCTATTTGCCAAAAATATCCCATCTACAAGCTCTCAACGCCTTGCGCTGCTAGGCGTTGAGAGCTTGTAGATCTGCTATTTTTGGCTAAAGTTCTCCTCAGAGTATAAGGATCACAGAAGGATTTGGTGGCCCCCCTATAGTAACTCTGAGGACCCCCTGTTGAAGACCCCTGATTTAAAAGTGTTGTCTTTCCACTGACCGTCAGGCGCTAGTAGGGACACTCTGGACAAGGCAGACAAGGCCGTGGCAAACGGTGAGATCGTGTCAGCTTCCAGACGGATCACCACCCTGGAGATGAAGGAGCTGAATGAGAGGCAGAGGGCCGAGCATGCTCACAACATGTACGAGCACACCAGGAACTCCCTCAGACAGGTGGAAGAGCGGAACCTGGAGCTGGAAGCCAAAATTACAGAGGTCAGCCAGCACAGAAATAGTAGATCTACAAAGGTCACAATGTGTCGCGATGGGACGTGTTGCGTGCTTGTAGATCTGCTGTTTTTTCACTGTTTGTGAAGATCAATTTCATTACAACTAATACGTTTTCTATAATCGATTCAATCAATTCAATTAACCGTTGCAGGCCTAACTCGGTTACATACTGTGAGATGACTTTGTCCTTCTGGTTTGTCATCAGCTGATGAAGCTGAACGTTGAGGCCCAGAGGGTGGAGAGAGAGCTGAGAGATGAACTGGCGGACAGCGTGAGCAAAGCCACGAGCGACGCTGACCGCGTCAGGGTGGCAGAGTTGGAAAAAGCTGAATCAGAGCTCCGCATGGAGGCATCAAAGTATGTCTAGCAGTGTTAACCACTTTCATTATAGGTGAACGTGTTCAAAGATTTTCGAAACGTTTAAAACGTGTCATGATGCATCAGTATGGTAACCACTTAAGCCCTGATTTATACTAATCATATGACAGTGTTGCTCTGCAAAATAAGAAAGTCATAAATAGCCATTCTACAAGCTCAATGCAACACATTGTGTGCTTGGTTTTCTTTTATTTTTACTTTTATTTTCAGCAATTTTGGGTATTTCTTTTTATGTTTCGCCTATAATGACATGCCCAAAATAGGGACACCAGAGTTAATGTGGTTAAGTTAGTTTAAAATTCTCATGCCATTAGAGCTGCAATCTGTAGTTTTTATGTCCTACCCGGGATTCAAACCCCGGTCTCCTGTTTGAGAGACCAAACACCAAGCGTTTGGCTGGGGGAGATACAAGGCTAGTGCTACTTGTGGACCAGTACTGTAGGTGTCCCGCCCCGACACAAGTCTAAATGTCTCAATGGAAGAGTAGGGAGACCACGTCCAAACACTGCAGATGTGCTAATTATATAGGGTTTAAGACTTAAACCCTCTAGAGCAGGGGTCTCCAACGTTTTCAGGCCAAGGACCACAACCTGTTCATAGATGCCATTTAGTTTCCTCATTTGACACCACAATCATCAGTGTATTTTGGATTCATGTCAATTTGTTTTTATCAAATATGTAACCACTTGAACCGTCAATACTTAATAAACTTGTCAATACTTAATTTCACTCTGTACTTAGTCTGCTCTTTTTCCCCTACACAAACCTCTTTGCAGAAAATAGCCGATCTACAAGCTTGTAGATCTGCTATTTTGGGCTACAGTTCTCAGAATGTGGACACTAGGGTTCTAGTTGTTAATATAAAAAGGATTGGAAGATTTGGAGGACACCCTGTAGTAACTCTTGAGGACCCCCTGCTTTAAAGTGAATAACCTCTAAGTGCTTATTGCTGTAGACTTCGGGAGGTGTCAGACGTGGCGAAGATGCAGGTGTGTGCTCTGGAGGCCAGGCAGCAGTCCAGAGATAAGGAGGTGGATGCTCTGAGGAGACAGGTCCAGGATTACCAGGTAATGAACCTCAACATTTTATATGTCAGCAGCAATTCATTCCACTGACCGTTTCATGTCCAGTACAGATGTATCTGCCAGGGACCCCATAAGAGAAGACTTTGTAGTTTGTTTTGAATTTCAGATTACAGGCATAGACTGTAGTCAACGGATGGCCCAATCGAAACACGTAAATGATAAACTTCAGCGTCAGATTGTACTGTAAGGTCAGTCTCGTGCAGACTGCCATGTTTTTATCACCCTAGGGTTTCATTACAACATTGTTTGTTCCATAAGAAGAAACATTTTCATCATTAATCATTCCATGACAATCTTTTTGCTCAATCACTTAAATGAGATTTGGCCTGTGTCTGTTTTCTGTGTGTTTCCTTAATTTTTAGACTACTCGTGTAGTGTTACAGTATTACAAAATCATTGTCTTAACGTCCAAAATAGGATTGTCATTTTTAGCTTGTGGCCCTTGGACCTTTTGTATTTTGCTGATTGGACCCTGAGACATCTTAAGTTGAGTAGCCCTGCACTAGACACTAGTCTTTCTGCGTTTGATAAAGCTACGGATTACTCATAATTTTGAAATGTTCTACTTGCAACGTGTAATTGTTCTATGTTATTCACAAATCCATAAAGGATTTGTGAGACATATAAAAAATGTCTTAGTTAAAATATGAACTAAAACATTTAAATGTATTGAAAGATTTTAATGTACATTGTTGTATTCTTGTTGACAGTGCGTTCATGCTCATACTACAATATGCTGAGGTTGCATGCAAGCCAAGGTCACTGCTGTAACCTTAAGAGGTTTATATAGGGATATTAACTGTTTAAAGAGCTTAATTATTCTGAGTTAGACCTCAAATCCTGTGTGCGTGCGTGCGTGCGTGCGTGCGAGTAATGTGACACCTAGCGCTACTAATACAAAAGTTTAACATTATATTGGTTAAGTCTGTTAATGCACTGTTAAAGTTTTTTTATCATACAGCAAGGTCAAAAGGGGAGTGGTGGAGGGTAAATCTGTCATCTTGCCTTTAACTTTATACTGTAAGCTGGAATGTACCACCTGGACAGGATAAATCTCTGTGTGCCTGACTGGTACTAGTATATTCAAGTTCAAGTATGGTACCACCATAAACTGCAGGTTAAATCAGAACAGGGTCAAATAGTTACAGGTCAATGTGAAAAATGTGGGGTGGAGGTTCTGGCCTACTGGGAGTGTCCAGCGGTGCCCAAGATTACTCTGTTCATGGCCGGACTGCCGGACGGACTCACAAGAGTGCAGGCATATTAATGTACTTTTGAGCATATTGCACACACTGGTGCTTAAAAATGTGTCAGAGAAGTTTCTATATTTCTGCATAGATATGAACTACTGGTAAATGTTAAAATATTGGTTCTGCTTGGAATCGGCTATTTTTACTACCTCTTAAACATTTGTTTTCTAATGTATGGAATTTCCGTGATTTTTCTTTGATTTCTTCATGAAACTATTGAAAAAATCATTGAATTTATTTTTTATTACCTTTTTTGGGGGGGGGGGAGGGTGTTTTTTGAAAATGTTTTGAAATAATAATAATTAAAAACAAAATGTAGGAAACAAAAATTTAGGGACCCTTGAAAATTTGTCCGCAACTCACAAATGAGTCCCGAGCCACTGTTTGGGAAATGGTGATCTATGACATTACCTCCTACTAAGGCTGGGCTATATATCGAAAATGTACCTATATCGAGGTATCAATATGCGAGGTATACATCAACGAAGACAGCTTGAATTGAGGTATTGGTTATTGTCAAATTAATTAACAGACACAATATGCATGCACATAGCACATGCAAAAAAAGCAGTCCATCTGTAACCGGGTGTTGTTAATTAAATAGAACCAGTGTTGGAAAATGGAAATTAGGCATTTAATATCTTTATTCCATGTCTACTGTGCAATGTGCATGTTTTCCCAATATCGCCCAGCCTTACCTCCTACTACAGGGTTCCCCAATAGGCGGCCTGCGGGCCATTTGCGGCCCGCGGGGGGCTACTGTCTGGCCCCCACCAACCCCAGTAATAATGGTAGTATAAGAGCAGCAACAACACTAGTATATCGTCGTTGTCAGGTGGAAACCTTGTATCTCCAAATTTGTATGTTCTTTCGCAAAGTAAAGCCCTGCTTCATCATACAAGGCCATCGTACAAAAGTAGTGAAAATCATTTTTAAAATGATGAATGCAAAACAAACAGCTTTGGACAAAAGATTTTCACCCGACAACGACGATATCTGAACTGTTGCTGGAGTAGTTCGGCCCTTGGGGAAAACTAATTGGGGAACCCTGTCCTACCATGTCATCTTCGACCTCCACCGCTTCATTTCTTCCTCAGTCCCACACAGACGAGAAGGCCCTGATCGCCAAGCTCCACCAGCAGATCCTGGCGCTGCAGCTCAGCGAGGCGGCCGCTCTGCGCAAGCTGGAGGCCGCCGCCGCCCGGGGGCAGCAGCTGGAGGCCTACAACCTCCGCGCCGAGCAGCGCCTGGACGCCGGGGAGCGGGCGCTGTACCTGGCCCGCCAGGAGGGCAGGAGCCGAGCCAAACACCTCCGGCAGACCATCCAGGCGCTGCGCAGGCAGTTCGCCGGGGCCGTGCCGCTGGACCAGCAGGAACGCGTCGCCCTGACCATGATGAGCCTGCAGGAGGACAGGGCCAAGGCCCAGGAGGAGAAGAGGAAGTCGCAGGAGGAGAGGAGGAGGGCAGAGGGGAAGGCGGAGGAGCTGGAGCTCAAGCTGAGGGGGCTGCATGAGCTGATCTCAACACTCAAGGACGGGACAGGAGCTCAGAAGGTAGCTATTTGCATGACTGGATTAATTATCCTGTGGATTGTGATTGGCTGACTTACTGGCTCTCTGACATATTGACATCTTGATCAATAAATTGATTGATTGATTGATTCAGTTGACAAAATGTTACGATTATTTTAAAGAAACTTGGGCTAAAACAGAAAAAAGGTAAAATAATATATAGCCTACTGTATATATACTAGAAGTTTGCGGCCCTTCGGGCCGCAAAAGTCTACGTTTTTGAAAAAAAAAATGTTTTTGGGGAAAAAAAAAGTTTTTTGAAAAAAAAAGTTTTTTGAAAAAAAAAAAAAAGGTTTTTTGAAAAAAAAAAAGTTTTGTGAAAGGTATTGGTGATGCGATGATGTGGTGTATACGGACGCTCAGCTCCCCGGGCCCCTCTCTCTCTCTCTCTCTCTCTCTCTCTCTCTCTCTCTCTCTCTCTCTCTCTCTCTCTCTCTCTCTCTCTCTCTCTCTCTCTCTCTCTCTCTCTCTCTCTCTCTCTCTCTCTCTCTCTCTCTCTCTCTCTCTCTCTCTCTCTCTCTCTCTCTCTCTCTCTCTCTCTCTCCCCGCTCAGCTCCCTCCCCCTCCCCCTCCCTCTGTAACTTGATACTCTAGTGACCAGTTTATGAGCACTGTCAAGATACTCCTTCAGGACTGGCTGCTCTGCGTGAGGCGAAAGGCGAAAACTTTGTTAAATTGAAATAAATGCGGTTCAAAGAGTGGCATGTTTAAAATGTGGACAGTGCAAAATTTTCACGCTTGTTTGACGTGGTGGCTATGTTTGTGAGAGGTGTTGTGAGAGAATGGAGCTAAGACATTCTGTTTGAGAATTGCCACCACTTTGTGTTTGCTGAATTGTATCTATTAGATATATACCGGTATATATATATAAAATATATAAAATATATATATAATATATATATATATATAAAATATATATATATATAAAAAAAAAATATATATATATATATATATATATATATATATATATAAAATATATATAAAATATATATATATATATATATATATATATATATATATATATAGGCTTTCTTGTTGGTAACATAATAATAATGAATTGCATTTTTGTAGCACTTTTCCAAGTGCTCTAAGTACTTTACAATGGTTCATTCACTGGGAGGTGATGCGACGAACAGTTGATGCCAGCGTCCTCACTTCCCACATTCTCACACCAATGGTGGCAAGCTGACATCGACTGACTCATTGGAGGCAATGTGGGGTTCAGTGTCTTGCTTCGATATGTGGACAGGAGGAGCCGGGATTCGAACCACTGGCCCATGGATCATTGGACGACCTGCTCTTCCTCCAGAGCCACAGCCGTCCCAATAAACATTGTGTAACACATTATGTCACGGCCAACAGGTGAACGAGTGGCACAAGAAGATGGAGGAGGCGCGGCTGCATGAGATGAGGAGGGGCAGGGAGCTGACGGTGCAGAAGGAGGAGGTCAGATACCTGAAGAAGCTGGTGGAGGAGCAGGAACGCACCCTCCGCTCTCTGGAAGAGGACGTCATCCATAAGAACACTGTGAGCTCTTTGAAATACACCCACACACACCTGTTTACAAGCAGCTGCTTTCAAACTCCCAATTTTAGGACCTCAATATGAGGGGACCTAGTTTGTCGCTCCACAGATTTTGTGCCATACAGATTTAAAAGCTGTAAGGACTAAGGAGTCGTTTTTATACTCCTGCGAGCCTTTCTTGACAGATATTTACTAATATATGTTTATGTAATTTAATTGTATCAATAAAGATGTAAATCGTTGTATCCACAGGAATAATTCACTGTCCAATGAAGTGACGCAACTGCTCAGGAAAAATCCTCAGTGTTAAATTAAACCATGTACAAAATGTAAACAAACAAACAGATGGATGTTGTGTTCATAGAATCTGTGACCTTTGCATTAAAGGACACCATTACTTTTACCTCTACGCCACCCTGCTGCTTTGTAATCTTGCTGACATCTCAGCCTACTGATCAGAACGGGGGATAAAATTGGATGAAAACAACTCAGACTTTTTGTAGCAGGATGTGTTTTCCATGCAGTGGGCATAGGTTTGTCCACTGCTCTAGCAATTCTTTAATCTAGATGTCACCAGATGTACAGTCTCAGTAAACGGAGATCTCTCATTGTCTCAGCGAACAATACAGAGAAGAGACAGAGAGGGCTGAAGCACAATTCACCCTTTGTCAAGTCCCGCCCATTGTCCTGCCCCTCTCCACACCCATTGGTTGCTGTGTCTTGGTGGGACATTCAGTGGGACATTCCATCCACTGCCATGTTAATTCAGTTGCTTCATATCGTTATTCTGTGTGCTCAATTCTAATTTAAAACTTTGTTTCAGTCAATTGGAGCTGCTCAGTGGCAGCATAGTGAATCAGCATGTTTTTAAATGTTTTTATTTCTCCATAAATTATGTTTTAGCAAATTCAACACAAAAAAGGCGGAACCAAGGCGGGACAAGGCAGATGGAGCCTGCTGGTTGGTCAGTCAGGGACCAACCAGAAGGCTAACAAAGGGTGAATTCTCTGGGGCTGGGGAGAGGTGCGCTGCAGAGTGTCATGCATAGAAATGCATGACAGGTGCTGGTAGCTAAAAGGTCCTGTGGACACGGGCCCTGAGACTTTTCATCTGCCGTTGATCATGTTCACCTCCACTGACATGATGCTAAAATTACATGGACGGAAATGTGGAGAAAGATCTGGCTGTGAATTTGAAAAACGTGTAGTCTTGCGAAACACAGGAGGTGCATATGTTCACCATGTTCACTTCAATAGCTACATTTGGAAATCATTTTATCACTCTAGCGATGATTAGAGTGATTATCAGAGGGGGGAAATAAGGCAATTGTTCAGGGCTCTGGTTGACTCGACATGATACCTCCGTGAATGCAGAATGTGCGTGCAAGACCAGTTACCAAGAAATCATTAAATCCTTATCTTATTTATCAGATGGTTTGTATTTCTTCCAGATTAGTCATGAAAAAGATTTGTTTTCTATCAAGAAAAATGTTTTTGTACTACTATTACTAACCAACCAACCAGCTGGCCAAGTGGTTGGTATCCGCCCTGATACTTATATTTAATTTTTGTGAATTGTGTCAAAATCATGCTCTCGCGACATCTACAGGTTGGTCAGGGCACCTGTTCAGCAGGGAAAAGAACAAGGTTGGACAAGGTGGTCCTCTGCATGCGTTACGCCCTCCCAGTGAAACTCATCACTGTCAGTTGAACAAAAAAAAAAGCGGTTGACGACTTCATGTGTATCAGAGGAGACACATTAGCAAGTTTAAGCAACGCTACGGCAACGGCAGATGACAACAGTAATCGGAAATGATCCGCGCTCGATAGATCAACCTGCCGCGGCCGTCTCTACTACGGCAGAAGGTCCCTTCCCACGTAGCGCCTACTCCGTCTGCTGCGTGTGCGCGTCGCCATGGGAACCAAAGCGTTCAGTGAAAGGGGTGGGAACCCGTCGCCGCCGAGGCTTTGCTTAACCATTTCGATCGCTACGGCGATTACGTCATAGCAGCCGTAGTCCCACCTCACGTTGCGGTAGTAGAAACGGTCTGCTTAATGTCGCTAATGCTGGTTTACACCCTCCCACATGACCAACTGTAGGGGTCAGCAGTGACCCCTACATGTGTGGGGAAAATGATACTCAAGAGATGAACTCTTTGTCTTTCTCTTAGCTTTATGAAGAGCGCCAGCTGGCTTGGGATCAGCGAGAGGTGGACCTGGATCACCAACTGGAACACTATGAAAAGCAACAGAGTGAAATTCTGGGCACTGCCCAAAAGGTGACTATTTGCTTACAGATTGAAAGATCATTACCACCTGGTACTGAAATTGGTTTGGAGCATCTACAGTAGCACTGCCTTCTCTAGATGTATACTGTTGAGCTTAAAGTAAAATGACAGTTAGGTAGAGTTTGTTTGTGTAGTTACCTCGCCATGATGTAACTGAGAACTTTGGTGAGTTATTTTCAATACCAGTAGTTACTCTGGTCATTAGAAACTTATATTTCAGATCTCAAAGTCATCCTTTTAGTAAATCAAGAAATAGAAGCAAAGCAGATATGGAAATAATTTACCAATTTGACAACACATTTGTTCTGCCTTTGGCAGAGGTCTACTTAGTGTTTTGTTTTGTATTTGAGTTCTGTTTCTTATTTTGATCCTTTTCTTGTAGTCTGAGGAGGCTGCCGGTGCCCTGCCAGACCCTAGTCTGCCCCTGGCCCATCAGCTGGAGTCTGCCTTGCGGAAAATCAAGGAAAAGTCCCGCACCATCCTGGAGACGCAGGCTACATGTAAAGCCCTGGATGAGGTACAGGACAGTGTGTTTGCTCCCTGATGATGTCACTCATTCAGATTCAGATACATCTAAATATGCTGTCTGTGAGTGTGTGTGCACACCACCCAACACCGCCCAATTTGTGAATAGTGGCAATTGGTGCCACGAGCATCAGTGTTCACTTGGACAAACACTTGTACATTTACAATAACCTGTCTTTAAAGCAGGGGTCTTCAACGTTTTCAGGCCAAGGACCCCTTAGTTGAGAGAGAGATGAAGCAGGGACCCCAGGTGCTGGACAAACGGCAATACAATAGAAGAATAGAGTCCGCAACACTGGTATACTCAGCTCTGTTTTATTGCTTCAAAGTTTTGAACCGTTTGGATCTCCTTCAGGAATAGTATGTGATACTATTCCTGAAGAAGATCCAAACGGATCGAAACGTTGAAGCAATAAACAGAGCTGAGTATACCAGTGTTGCGGACTCTATTCTTCTATTATGAAGCACAACCTTTTCATAGATTCCATATAGTTTCATTGTTTGACAGCACAATCATCAGTGTGTTTTGGATTCATGTCAATTCGTGTTTTCAGATATTTAACCACTTGAACCGTCAATACTTAATAAACTTGACCTTTCACTCTGTACTTAAGTCTGCTCTTTTTCTCCTCTACACCGAACAATATACTGAAAATAGCCTCTGCCATTCTGTGAGCTTGTAGATCTGCTATTTTTGTTTTTGATAAAGTTCTCAGAATATGGACGCTAGGGTTCAAATCGTTAATATAAATATAATAGAATTGTCACACAAAGATTCGGAGGACCCTCTGTAGTAACTCTGAGGACCCCCAGTTGAAGACCCTTGCTTTAACTCTCAAATACCTGGAACACGCCCGAGTCGCGTTAGATTTTAACCACTTTAACCATTACTGTATGCTTTAACCTTAGAAAAATAGCAGATATACAAGCTCACAGCGCGGCACCGAGTGCCGCGCTGCGAGCTTGTAGATCTGCTATTTTTGAAAAATCGTGAAAATGTGTGCAAGTCTATGAATATCTTTGACCCGATCTTTGACCCGACTTCTAAATCCTTCCTCTAAATCAGTGGTTCTCAAACTTTTTCATGTCAAGGACCCCCAAAATTACAGGTATTTAGCCACGGACCCCCATCTCAAAATATGTTGTTCCAGGGACCCCCCAGAAGCAAATATTTGATTTACAAATGTTCGCTTTTAAATAGACATATTCAAAGACTTGCAAAGTAAAAATCATGATTTTTCAAAAATAGCAGATCTACAAGCTCGCAGCGCGGCACTCGGTGCCGCGCTGTGAGCTTGTATATCTGCTATTTTTCAATGGTTAAAGTAGTCAATAATCCTAGGCCTAAATGGGTTAAAGTGTTCCAACTCTCTTCCATCATGCAGAAGCTGAAGGAGAAGGAAGCGTCCCTGTGGAGGGCGGAGCAGAACGTTATGTCCAGGGACAGGGTGATCAATGAACTGCGTCTTCGTCTCCCCGCGTCCGCCGACAGAGAGCGCCTCCTGGCCGACCTCACCAGCCACGAGGAGTCTCAGAAGGAGAGCCAGCCGGCCCTTAAGGTCGCACATCAAACCATCGTCAACCTGCAGGGGCGCCTAGACCAGAAGGAGGACGTACTTAAGAAATGCCAGAACCTCCTCAGCCGAGCCAGACAGGTACGATGACTATTCATGCTGTTGATGTGCATTTTTAGGTAATTATTGATGATTATCGTAGTTTATGGAAACAGTCATATATACGATTCAAGCCATGTCCACAGGGTAAATTCCCTTTCTGTATATTTACACATTTTGTGGCAAGCAACGGCCGCCGGGCATGCCCATACAATCTGTAAATCAGATTTTTATTTTCTGGTGAAATCATCAGTATTTCTCAATAGTCACAGCCACCAAGGAATAGGGGCTTAGAGACAGGATGAAAGAGTTGTAGTTTTCACATTCACAGTTTGTACTCAAGTGACATCACTGTGGTAAACTTTTCTCTTTCACAGAGGAGATAAGTTGTGTGACTGCTAATGGAAGGTTAGCTAGCCCAACAACAAATAGCAATAATGTTTAAAATCATCATAGTGTCCCATTAACTCGCGGATGTAGTATTCCACCGAGGAATCATGGGAAACTGAGTTTTTTCGCTCCCTCCCTGCCGCGGCAACAGGGGCTATCGTTTACCATGGTCACCAGTTAACACTTCTCTGAACGTGATAATGGGGCCGTGGCCCTCAATGGGGGGGAATCGTTATCACATGTTAGGCATCCCATGTGTTAAAATTGCCCTGTTATAGCGCCACCAGGAGGCAGAATTTTGCAAAACTTTTATCTCCAAACATCACTCTATAGTCAAGTGATCAAGATGGAACTATCCGATTTTTCATATTTCATCCTGATTGCCGACATCCGAACATTGCTGGCCCACAATAACCCACCTGACCTGGCGGAGCCTGTGCTCCGAGGAGTACTTTTTCTAGCTAAGCAACGTTTCGGTCACACCTGACCATGTAATAATTGCGACCGTAGGTCGCAGTTACTTGCACACTATCCAAACCTCCACCGGCTGTCCCTCCGTCACTCCCTCCGTCACTCCCTCTGTCACTCCCTCTGTCACACGTCACACGTCACACTTTTGCCCTGCTCATATCTCTGCAACCGTTGCCCCGATCCATGCCAGATTTTGCACACACACTCCTTGCCTGCCAAACTACAACCTCCAAGGACCCCCGGAGTTTCGGGGACCCCCAGGTCCCTGGGGGACCCCCAGGTGTAAAAAATTACCAAATGTGCAAAAATGACCAAATGACCACCCCAACGGGGCTGCTCTCTCTGTGTCACACACACACACACACACACTCTCTCTCTCTCTCAACCATAATGTGTGACCTGCCAAGTGGCAAGGAATGTTGCCACTGTCCTCTCTCACACTCACACACACACACACACTCACACTCACACTCACACACACACACACACACACACACACACACACACACACACACACACACACACACACACACACACACACACACACACACACACACACACACACACACACACACACACACACACACACACACACACACACACACACACACACACACACACACACACACACCAGGGAGTCCAGGAAGGATGAGCCTCCATGCTTAAATAAACAGACCTGGGTCCACTATCAAGATCTGCCTGTGGGTGTGTCTACTTTTAGCAGGAGAGCTTGCATCTTGCATGCTAGTATTGGCATTTCTCACTTGCACACTATCCAAACCTCCACCGGCTGTCCCTCCGAACTCTGGAGTGTCAGGTGATCATTGCTGAAACCTCAGAACAATAGCCACATATTAGCAACCATAAATACAGATGCCCACCCTTTAGCTAACAGAAACTGCTTTTGTAAATGCTGGAATGTTACAAAGGTCATCTCTTTCACTTTCAATTGTATACATTAGCTATTGTTCATAACTACACAGTCATGTCATCAAAATGCATCTGTCCCATCTAGCGCCACCATCTGGCTGATTTTTAAAAAACACATTTTTGGACACTGCTCCTACAGAATTTGCCCTAAAATCACACAAACCACTACACAGTATCTCTACAGTCACCCTGCTCCTACAGATTTTGCCCTAAAATCATGCACACCAGTACACAGTATCTCTACAGTCATGTAATCACAACGCATCTGTCCCATCTAGCGCCACCATCAGGACGATTTTGCACAAACTACTTTTTGGCCTATTTATGGAGATAAGCGACCAACGGTCGCTTATCTCCCGATTAGGGAGTCTTACTGGTAATAATAAAGTGTAACATGAATTGTTTATATGCAAGGGACACAAAGTGTGGTAAATATTAATGAAGGCATAACATTAATATCGTTTTATGCTATGAGGTATGCAGGAGTATAGATTTTGTTCTATCTCTTGACACCTTGTTGCTGTTCCTTCCAGGAACAGGAGGAGATGACCAGGAGACACGAGGAGGAGGTTAGAACGCTACATCAGAAACTTGACCTGCTTACGGACACCTCCCTGGATCGCTTTAAACGCACCACACTGGTACGCCCTCTGTCTTTCATGGACAGCTACCTGCTCAGTCAGACTGTGTTTTATGCAGTATTATCTGTTTAGTCGGTATCCTATTTAGCAGTGGTTCTCAACCTTTTCTGGCCGCGACCCCATAAATAATCATATTTTAACTGCCCCCCCCCCCTCCCCCAACCTAGTAAAACTAAGAGTTGAGGCATTACATTTTGTATAACACCGTTCTATTCTGAAATAGTAGGGGCGTTGATGCCTCTAATATTTGACAATTTGTTTAATTTGTCATTTTAGAGGTATTAATTTAAAAAGTCTTTAAATTGTCAGTTTAGAAATGTGCAGATACCTATACACTTAAACGTTATGTTGGTTTGTTTACTGTTGAGTGAGAAAAACAATGTTTCACATTAAGTTAATCATCTGGAACCCCCCCCCCCCCCCCATATAGACCTATATAGTATTGTCTGTTTAGTCTGTGTCATAGTATTGTCTGTTGTTTATGTCATAGGATTGTCTGTTCAGTCTGTGTCCTATAGTATTGTCTGTTTAGGCTTTCTGGAAGTCACAGTGGGTCTCATTTATATTTTGCTGCACAATGAACCAAATGGTTCCACAGAGAACCTACCAAACCTACCATAAATGAATTGAGCTATGGAATCTTTTGAGTCGCACTCAGAACCATTGCCTGGTAAGCATAAATAGTCAAACCTGGTGAATGTTGGTAAATAGTGTGGCCTGCCTAGTATATCACTATCCACTAGGAGCAGGTGGCGCTAGTGAGCAACCTGTCAATCATAATAGCATTTTCACGTGCACACAGTCCAGGATACATATGTTTGGACAGCTAGAATTTATGTGGTGATAAATTCACGATCCCCCCTATCACGTGTTTTATTGTTCTTAGGGGATGTGATAGATGTGTACATGATGTCTGTGTACGTGTTTGGTTTGTTTGTGTCAGCAGTTCCCCAAAGCTCAACACCCCTCTCTCCTCCTCCTCTCTCATTTCTCCCTGACGTTTTCACACCATATATAAATAACCACTTTTGAAATCTAGCCAAAGTTTGTTTCGACTGTCAAATAGTGGTCAATAGAGGGCCAACTAACATGCAAATGTCCAGGAGCTGATGAAGAAGCCCTCTATCAGCGTGACAACCTCCAAGCATCTGGAACGTCTGGCTGAGATGGAGCAGACGGTGGCGGAACAGGACAGCTCTCTGTCTTCCCTCGCAGACAGGCTGAACGCTGCCACCGCAGAGCTGGGGCGACAGCGGGACGCAATGGCCATGCAGGAGAAAGACCACGCCCAGGAGTGGGCAAAGTGAGCATTTATTCACAATGCTATTCTCATTGTCATTGAAGTATTTCTTTATGACTGTCTGAGGGTATAAGCAGGCAGATGCTGTTGCAGTATGGTGCTGGATTTCTCTCAAAGAGGGTATTCAATTAAGCATGACCATTCTGGGGTATTTCAGGGGATCGTCCGGGATCCGACCCCAAAGCTTGAAAGATCTGCATCAAATTATGCGACCCCCAATGAAGACGAATGAATGAATATTGCTTCAAAGAAACCTCAGACCTTGCATCCGTCTAAACAACATGCTATATAAATAACATTCTTGACATTGTGGTCAAGCAAAAACAAATATAAATGACCAAAACAATACACAGGTTTACAACAAATCACCACACCGTGTGTCAGATGGAGAAATGTGAGAACCGAGATTCTTTTTGGTTTTCGTATTTTTGCATGAATCGTTTATTGAAGGCACCAAGCGAAGCCTTAAAAGAACTGATGATGTGATGCAGGCTTGAGGAGCGCCATGTGGCCCAGGTGAAGGCTCTGTCTGGGGAGGTGGAGGAGCAGCGGATCCAGCGGGCCCAGATGGAGAAAGAGCTGCAGTATCTACGTGTGGAGCTGGAGGCGCAGAAGGAGGCCAACACGCGCTCCCCCAGCAACACCATGAAGAACCTGGTGGAGCGACTGAAGGCACAGCTCAACCAGAAAGAGAAACAGCTCAAGGTTGACCTCTTTTTGTTTTTATATGTTGCATTGATTCGAGGTTAATAGTTTGATGGCATTTGGATGAGCTTGTCAACATTACGAGCAACCTACA
This sequence comes from Nannobrachium achirus, assembly GCF_963921795.1. Classification (NCBI taxonomy): domain Eukaryota; kingdom Metazoa; phylum Chordata; class Actinopteri; order Myctophiformes; family Myctophidae; genus Nannobrachium; species Nannobrachium achirus. The sequence continues at coordinate 54,118,045 of NC_137820.1, forward strand.
GTATCATTAAGGAATGTGGGGTTCAAAGTTACAGCACAGAGGCAGCAGACATGAAAAATAATACTGTATGCTTTGACTCTGATAAAGAGCTGCTGCAAGGTAATGAAATAAAAACATACTGATGTTCTGTCTTACATTTTTGCAAGGATAGGTAAACGTTCATTTGTAGGGGATTTCTTTTTCTTTTTCCCATTTTCCCAAACATTGCGTACTCAAAGCCTTGGCAGCAGGCCTACAATAAAATAGTTGGACTAATGTGATATATGCTCTGTTTTACATTTGGATTAAATCTGACACATGGTAAACATCTTGATTGATTGTTTAAGCCGGCTAACTTCAAACACTGCATTCAACGTCCGGTGGAGAGCTTCCAAAAAGAGAGAGCTCGAGAGAGACAGAACGCATCAGGAAATGTTATTGTATGTCAGATGTCAGATGTTTCTGAATGAGAAAATCTATGTACTACATGTGTGTCTGTCTGCACCATTGGCAATGCCAAATCATATTTCTTACATATCTAGCTGTGTATGACAATGTGTCCGAGATCTGAACCCTTTTGACGTTTGTAGCCATCTAATGGATAACATGTCCTAGATCCAACATACACAATTGATGTTCATATCGTGGGTGGGAAGGAGGCAGGGAGGTCAATCTCTGTCATTGCAACAGCGACTCCTACAGGTTGGTCAGAGCACCTGTTCAGCAGGAGGTGGAACTGGGAGGGATAGTGTGTTCCACATACAATAAGCTCTCCTGGTGAAACTCCCCACTGTCAGGTGAAAAGAAGCAACTGGCAAGTCCAATGTGTCGGACCAGTGTCAAGACATGTGGTTGTCTACAACGCTCCCAAGACAGTAGGGAATGGCAGTGACAGGGACTATATAGACTGGGGGAATTGGCAATGACTAAATAAAACATAAATACAAGAAAACCCAATGCATTGTACAGCTAAGCATTCTACAGTTGTCTCCATCATCGCCTATGATGTGTACATCTCTAGTCTCGTTTACAGTAGGCCCCTTTATCTTGCCTGTGCAAGACCCGAATGCATGTGTCTAAAAGAGACATAATTATGACTTGCACTTTAACAAGGTCTAGCTAGACACATTTATTTTAGTGGAAAGTTATGACCCACACACAAAAATGCCCCAACACTCATTTATTTCAGCTCAGTGGACATTTCATTCCCTGTACATCAGTTTCGACACCATTCTGTTTGTCTGCAGTCTGCACCAAAGGCAAATTGTATTCCTTGCCTGCATATATGGCAATAACGTGTATCAGAGCTCTTTGTCTTAAATTCTTAAATCTTAACATAACATCACTTATACACGTACAGCTAAGCATTCAACAGCTGTCTCCATCATCGTCTATGATGCAACCTAGTAAAACAAACCAAATGCTCAATTGCGTCAATTTGTGTCTAAAAGAGACATAATTATGACTTGCACGTTAACAGGGTCTAGCTAGACACATTTATTTTAGTGGAAAGATATGACCCACACACAAAAATGCCCATTCCATTCCCTGTACGTCAGTGTCAACACCATTCTGTGTGTCTGCAGTCTGCACCAAAGCCTAATTGTATTACTTGCCTGCATATATGGCAATAACGTGTATCAGAGCTCTTTGTCTTAAAGCTGTCTGTGTCTGTGATCCTCAGGCTCTCAGTAAGGCGCTGTTAGAGCTGAGAGCTGAGATGACGGCTCATGCTGAACAGCAAATAATCACAGGCGCTGCACAGAGAGAAGAGAGCCTGAATGTCCAAGTACTGATAGATAAGCACACCAAAGACCTAAAGGTAAGTACATTCATAAGTCCTCCACTTGTTCTTCCACATGCATTATCCAGTCACTGTCCTACTTCTAAAATCTTTCAGATACATATACCCATGACGAAACAAACACGTTTCGACATTCCGGCCTTTAAAGGCTGACGGTAATAAAGGCATTTTGTGAAGTCCAGGGCCGGATCATCCATTGACCGTTGGGTGCGAGTGCCCAGGGGCACCAGCTGATGGGGGCACCACATGATTGAGGAATGGAAATGTGCCTTTTTTTACCTTTTAAAGCACCCATAGCATGGCACTTCAACTTGAGGTCACACCTGCATGGGGCACCACACAGGGTTAATCTGGCCCTGGTGAAGTCCACATGGGGGTGCACCTTTGTTATTTTCCCCTGACGGTGTGGATGAGGGGAAGAGTACTAACATAACAGGAGATCTCTGTCCTCTACAGGCACGCATGCAGGAGCTTAACGAGGAACTCCACACTGCCAAAGAGTCCGCCAAAGCAGCCAGGGGCCGGGAGACGGCCCTCAAGGAGGAGGTGGAGGTCCTGAATCAGGACCTCCAGCGGAGTCAGAAATCCCAGAGCCGAATGCAGGGGGAGAAGGAGGAGAGGGAGAAGGAGATCCAGGAGCTCAAACAGCGAATCAAGAGGCTCAGCGGTGGCCTGCAGGTTAGGGTCACTCTAGCCTCGCGTAGCCAGGCTTACTCATCTGCGAAGAGAAAAGCCTGGTTACGACCATAGGCTGAAACGGTGCTACTTCACCGGAAGACTGCAACGCATGACGTAACTTCCGTTAACCGCGGCACTTCCAGTGTCTGCAGCTTCATGCCATTTACATCGCCTATTGTGGCCAGGGTGGGGTCACTCACACAAATGATATGACCTTCCCTTGGCATAAAAAAAAACGTAAACCTTGTAGGGCCAATATGCCGATCTATCTCAGAAATTCTGGCATAGATAAAACTGTATTCTGGCCCAGAACACAGTTTTAACACGCTCACACTTGACTTGGGTTGTCTTGTTTTACTCACTGATGTTGATTCTTTATGAATTCAAACGGTTTGAGTTATGGCAGGAATTTGTATGTGTAATCTTTATGTAAAAGTTTCAAATCTCCAGACTTAGACTAAAAAGCAATTCAAAACAAACAAGCGCAGGTTCCAAGTTCAAATAAACTCAAAATCTGTGCTGTGTGTGCATGCGAGCGAGCTGTCCTATATGTTACTATATTTAACTATAAAAGTTAGAGATGCTATTTAACTATAAAAGTTAGAGACGATTTTTGCTAAACACATTTTTGGACACTGCTCCTACAGATTTTGGCCTAAAATCACGCAAAGCGGTACACAGTCTCTCTAAAGTCATGTCATCAACATGGATCTGTCTCATTTCCCATATTCCCTCCTGATTGGCTACAATTGCCTTCTAAAGTTTGTGTATGCGACGTGGCTGTCGCTTATCTCCCGATTAGGGAGTCTTACTGGTTTCATTTATACTAGGTCATACAACAGAGTTGCGTGCTGCAAATAGTAGGTTGTAGATCGTCTATTTCCAGCGAGAATAATCATACGAATACATTTAAAAACGGCTTATCTGTATTTTTGCACACAGAAACAATCTGAGCTTGATGTCAAGGGACCCACAGTAGAGGCTCTGCAGAAGAAAATCAGGAAGTTGGAGGCGGAACTTGAGACGAGAGCTCTGTCTGAGCTATCGGAACAGAAGAGTGTCAAGGATGACAAGGTATTCCAAATGAATATCTGCATCTTTGTTATTTACATTAGAAACATCGACTAAATATGAACTATTTATGTTTCATCGACTAATTATGAACTCTGTTTATGTATATTGCAACTCCCAGCCAAAAGATGATGTTGTACGATGGGAAGAGGGCAAGAAATGGCAGGCCAAGATGGAGAAGATACGGAATGAGTTGAAGGAAAAGGAGAGGGAGGCCGATGGTCTTTCTAAGAGGCTTGCCACTCTCAAAGACCTCTATGCCAGGTAGGTACTGTAACGGTTTCCTCTTAAAGCTTTGTATAGGGGTACCAGGTAGGCGGATACCTACCAGAGAGGACGTCTTCTCCTTTTTGTGTCGCCAGGTGTCGATGAGAAAACGTCACAAAGGACTCAATAATAAATAATGAACCATTAAGTCTGTGGAACACTCTGTATTGAATTTATGTTCAAATTTATGTTCAAAAGTCTGTTCGCATATGAAAGAAAAGATCCTTTTGCTTTGTTTAGTTAACAGTCTGAAATCCTCTTGCTGATAATAGTCATTGTTCTGGGTTACCTGTGTGTAGGCTTCCAATAAGTTCAACTCAAAGCAGGGAAAGGCTGAAGGCAAATTATACTTCTCCCTGGATTGCCACGCAGTGGAGTTAGAATCTTTTTTTGCAGGCCTGCTTTGTAGAACCGTTTTTAAACCTGCCCCAACTCGGGCCAAAATGGATAAATGAAAAGAAAATGACAAAGCGTGAACAATGCTGGACAAACTGTCTTTCATTCCTGCTGCCAGCAAACAAACTGAGCTTCCCCACACCCTGAATCACACACCTGTAGCCATCAGACCTGAGTGGCTGATTGCCAGGTGTCAATCATCGTTGTCAATCGTTCCCCAAGTGATGGCCTGTTAATTAGTCAATAATTGTCAATTTTAGAGTCAATTATGACTCTGGCCGTCACAGTACTCAAAGACCTCTATGCCAGGTAGGTACTAGGTAGGTACTCAAAGACCTCTATGCCAGGTAGGTACTAGGTAGGTACTCAAAGACCCCTATGCCAGACCCTCCCAGGGTCTGAAGATTTTAATAGTATGTTATATGTGCAAGAACTGGGCATATTGATAAGATGATGCTTAGGGCATAGACAGTGTCATGTACTTACAGTACATTCATGGTGGAAGTTAATGTATTTGTGTCTGTGTGTGTGCATGTCAAGGGTGGTTACAGCTCTATTAATCTGTCTCTTTTCAATGTCTTTTGTTGCAGACTAGAGCAGGAGAAGCTTGCCTTGCAGAAGAAGCTGAGTCGTCGTGGGGTGACTGCTGACCAGGTGGTGGGGGAGAGGTCAGCTGAAGCACAGAGAGAAATGGACGAGCTGAGACGAAGGAACGCTGAGCTGGAGACAGAAATACACAATATAAAGTATGTCCTGATAAAAATGACTTGAAGTCTGATTTATAAATGCTTAACCAATGAAAAGTATTAACTCATTCGTAGTTTACGGCCGTAGAGCCCGGAGATTTCTCTATGTCTTTCACTGCCGGCTTCTCCTACCTGTTAACGTGGGCGCTCATCCAGTTCCCATCGTGCGTGATCGGACACTGCTATGCATCGTGTGTTCGCGTATTCCATCAGCTTCTCAAATCCGTTGAAATTTTTTCAATTGATCAATCCGTTCTCCATCTGTAAGCCGCGGAGTTTATACAGAAAGCTAACGGGCCAAAATAGACAACGGACCATCAGCTTCCGGTTCACGGGCTCAATGATAAGTGGTCCGCTCAATAATGTGTCCGTGTAGAAACCGATCACGGAGCATTAGTTCCGGCCTATTTTAGTTCCGCTTCGATAAAAAAAAATTTTTTTAATTAAAGCTTATTAAATCTCCGGGTTCTACGGGCATGGCAGAGAAGGGGTACAAAGGGGTATTTTTTTGGCAGCAAAATTGTTAACAACAGCTTGTGACCACTTGAACCTTTGTTAATACGTTTAGTTAATTTCAATCTGTACTTAGTCTGCTCTTTTTCCCCTCTACACCAAACCTCTTTGCCGAAAATAGCCGATCTACAACGCCTCGCAGCGCGAGTCGTTGTGAGCTATTTTTGGCTAAAGTTCTCAGAATATGGACATTAGGGTTCAAGTGGTTAATCTACTGTAAAAAGGAGAAACAAAGATTCTATTAGATTTGGAGGACCCCCTGTAGTATCTCTGAGGACCCCCTAGGGGTTCCGGATCCCCTGTTGAAGACCATTGCTCTAACCTATTCCCTTATTGCACTTCCAGGCAACAGCAGGCCTTGCCTCGGGATGCTGTCATGGAGGACCTGATGCTGAGAAACCATTTTCTTGAGGAGAGACTTCACTCTCTGGAGAACTCGATGGCAAAAGAGGAACCATCAAGACCTTCTGTAAGTATCCTGGGAAGGCTTGTATTGTATATGTTTCACCGTTCACTTCATTTTTATTTTATTTTTTGTATTTAGTTATTAGCACACATTTGTATAACATTATGCAGGAGAAGTTAAGAAGCCTAAAGGCTTATAAAGAAATTCCCCTAATTTATAAAAACAGACATAAGTATACATATTTTAAAAATAAGAAAATGATACAGTACGTTCAATAAACATGCTTAAACATAATCTATAAAGTACATAAAGTACATGCATATATACTACAAACTATCTACAGACCTGTACACACAACCAAAAACACATGTATCTACTACATTTTAGCTATGAGAAATTTGGCTTTAAAGACCTGTAATGAAGATCCTTTAAGCCTTTGATCGGCAGCATTCCATAATTTAGCTCCTCTGTATCTTATTTCAAACTGCCTGAGGGAAGTAAGTAAGACAATAAGGTACATATAGACATAGGTTCATAGAGACACAATCTGGATAGGATCCAATGTTTTCATTTACCTGATGCAGTAGTTCAGGGTTCCCCAAATAGTTTTCCCCAAGGTCCGAATTATGTCTAGGGTGCCAAGCAGTGGGCCACAACATTGCAGGGGGCGACGGTGGCGTTTCCGCTACTCCAGCAACAGTTCAGATATCGTCGCTGTCGGGCAGAAACCTCGTATCTCCAAGTTTCAAATGTGTATGTTTTTTGGTAAAGCCAAGCCCTGCTTCATCATACAAGATCGTTGCACAAAAGTAGTGAAAACAGCCGATCTACAAGCACACAGATGGGCTGTTTTCACTAGTTTAGTACATTTTTTAGATGATAAATACAAAACGAACGGTTTTGGACATACAAGGTTTCCACCCAACAATGACGATATACTAGTGTTGTTACTGTTCTTACCAGACAGTAGCCCCCCGCGGGCTGCAAATGGCCTGCGGGCCTATTGGGGAACCCTGCAGTAGTTGGTGGTTTACAAAATCTGCCAAAATACATTTTGAACAAAGGTTGGTTTGAAAGATCAACCAGTCCATACAAAAACTTCATCATACAGTAGTAGTCATTTCCAACCCTGGACACAATATACAGCAATGTAGCTTATTGTCTCAATTATTTTCATTATACTATGTTTCTTTTAAATACGCATAATCAAGACAGACCAGTGTCAAATGGTACTTGGAAATAACTGTGTTTTCAGCATGTTTATAGTATCAGGAAAATTCAGAAATAAACATCAATCGCACAAAAGTATATTGCCATTTAAATTGTTTACTATGATTATCCGATTTTCAAGTAGGCTATAAGTGAGCTGTAATAAATCATGAATAGAATTCAATTTACTAATGCCATTTATCTTATGCTCCTCTTGGCAACAAAACAGTTTCTCTCTCTCTTAAGTTTTCCTTTCATGCTTTCTCCACATCTCTTTTCAATGCCTCTCATTTCTCGCTGGACTTAATTTCATTCTATACATATGAAGTGGGAAGGCTCTCTGGGGAGGATTCACTCTGATACCTTCGATGTTGACACAGAAACCCCAGAGACAACAAGTTTAGCAGACGAAATAAACAGCTGTAGCACAGAATATACTGAACTCGTGGATGCAATAAGAGATGAGGGAGACCCGGAATCAGACTGTGGAGGTGCTGAGCAACAGAGTGTAGAACATGCTTTGAGGGAGGGAGATGGTGGACTGCAGGACCCAAAAGACTTGGGTACCTCATCTGCAGAGCAAGTCCAAGTGACTGACAGTGAAACGCAGGTGAACCCAGAAGAGCCGGGAGGAAGAGATTCAAATGATGGCGAACCGCAGGACCCAAAAGAATTAGGTTCATCGTCTCCAGAGAAAGTTGAAGTGACAGGCAACGACACGCAGGACCCAAAAGAATTAGGTGCATCATCTCCAGAGAAAGTTGAAGAGACAGGCAACGAAACAGAGGAAAAGGTGGAGCTGAGAGATGAAGCGCAAAGCGTTAACATGGAGCTGACTGTGGAAGGGTCAGTCTTACCTGAGCTGGATGTGGACCCCAGGGCCATCTTAAACAAAGACCCTGACCCTGTCATTGTGGCAGAACCTGATATGGCCTTGATCGCAGAGAGAGAAGTTGAAATTACAGAAAGACCTTCTCCTCAACTTGTGTCCAAGGTCATTGCCAAGGCCTGTGTGCAAAAAGGAAAATCTAAACGACCTATCCATTTGAAGGTACTCTCAAGGCGTTCACTGCCGCTATCCGTGGAGGTAGTAGTGTCAGACAGTAGTGCTAGCGGATCGTTCCACAACCCACATCCAAAAGCAGTGATTGGTTTTGTGTTTACTCCTTGAGTGTTCTTCTTCCTGCAGTTTGTGGCAGTGTCGTTGTCATTGTTGTTATAACCTTGCCCCTCCCATTCATCTCTTCAGCTGAAGCCTTCAGATAAAGAATAAGTCAAGTGGATATTTTATAAATGATACTGTAAACCCAGTCCAAATCATTTGGTCATTTTAAATTGTGTAGTGTCCACCGAACACTACTACTACTTACTACTTTACTTTAATTTGGTCTTTTGACGATGAATCTTGGAAACATTGATTAAACCAATTAAAACGTAATATTATTCTTGACTGAAGGCTCTATTTTAATCAGCTCTTGCTAATTTTGGCTGCATGCTGTACATGACAACATTTTGCTCTTTGTCTTTCTATAGACGTCAGGACGAGGCACTGGCACCCCATCACAGAAAGATCCGGACCTCTGGAGAGAGAACCTCAGGCTTTCCTCTGAGAACCTGGAGCTGCGCTTTCAGCTGGAGCAGACAAACAAAGACGTGCCCAGACTAAAGGTGCAAACAGTCATGCACATACAATAAAGTCCACTGTTCTAACCCAATGAATATGATTACAATATTTTGTAAATATTTTATTAAGCATTTCAATAGCCTTTGAACAGCATATGGGAGGTATACGCATGACATTACAGTGAGGCTCCAAAAGGCCACAATAGTTTCACAAGGAAAGGTGGAAAGACACTATTTACATGTAGACCTGGAAAGCTTATACGTTGTTTTTAAGCTTCAATCCGGGAAAGCATCTGTGTCTTTTCAGATGTTGCCATGTACTGTATAGCAGGTACATATCGGGTGGTCATTCCCCAAATAAGCAACTAAGATTGCTTTGAGTATTGGCCAGGGTGAGTACTGAATGGAAGCCAGGGAAGGGAACGCAGAAGGGGAGAGAAAGTTTAGGTATGTTGATCACCAGGTTGTCTGCAGAGAAGATCAGGAATAGCATAATTGAAGGGGTTTGAATGAACATTCTGGCAGACCAGCAAGGAGTAGCAATAGTCAAGCCTGAAGATGACTTGGAAAAGGAGATTGACAGACTCCCCCTTGTGGAGGAAGGGTCTGATCCTAGTCTGGATTATGTCTCTATGATAAATTACAAGAAAAATCATTGAAAAATATGATCATGTGCATTGGAATGTATGATGTGAAGATGTTTATAGATTTATTTAATTATCGGACGTTGTATTCTTTGACAGGATCAAGTAGCGCACCTCAGAGAGATGTGCAGCGTCTTGAAAAAGGAGAAGGTGGAGGTGGAGAAAAAGCTGTCCCTCATACGTGGAGTATGTCGACTTGACCTCAACCCTTGAGAATACACTCAAGTTTCCATTTGTATCAATTTGCACATACTGTATAAGGAAGGGGTGGATTCAGAATTAGCAACTTGAGATGCCAGTTCTAAACCTGCACTTTAAACATACAGTACATGTACTGTACATTTTAACCCCTCACCTGTTGAGGCCGCTGTCACACATAGAAAACACAAATATAAGAAAACGCCCCACTTTTGATTGTAGATCACTTTGAACCCTTTCCCATCCAGGATGGTCATAGCGGTAAAACTGTGCCTGAACTTGAGAAGGTCATTGGTCTGATGAAGAAAGTGGTGGACAGGGTGCAGCGGGAGAATGAGATGCTGAAGAAAACCTCTGCGACTGGCTTCCAGGAAAGGTTCTCTACCCTTCAGCAGGAACATGAGAAACTCAAGGTTAACACCTCAACGAGAAACATACTTCATATAATAAGTTTGTCTACAACACAAGATTATTTAAATGTTTCCACACTCTCACCGGGTCTAACATTTGTCACTACTGTATGTCCCCGTAAGGCCGACCATGAAAAACTGAAGAAGCAAACTGAAGCAGAGGTGAACTCCAGGCTTGAATCCCAAACCAAAGGAATGGAGAGGATTTCAATGGAGAACGAACGCTTACGAAGGGAGATAAAAAGGGTAAGTTTCCATTGGGTAGCCAATATATTCATTCATTCATATTTCCATACCATTTTTAATTCCTTCATTTCATGGATCACTTTTTTTCTGCAGGAACTGGATGCCTCAGAGAGGTTGAAGGTGAAAAGGACCGCTCTGGAGGTGACCAATGAGAGGCTGGAGGCTGAGCTGGAAGAAACAAAGCAGAGACTACGTGCTGCCTATTCCCGTACCATCCCAGAGGGGGCAGACAGCAAGACCTGGAAGGCTTCTGTGGTAACAAGGTTAGTCAACGGAACCAAATGAACCCATAAGGGTTCATTTGGTTCCATTTGTACACTGTCAAAGTTACAGACTTGTAAGGGTCAATTTAGAGCCCCCTAAAAGAAACCCACAGAGTCCCTGGAATCCACTGAGAACCACAGCTCTAGAAAATGCGCTCAGTAGAGCAGTCCTCCACCAAGGAGTCCCTTTTTGGCCAATATTCCTTCATGACCAGTTAAACAGTTCTTCCTGGGCCCATGATAAACCTTTTGCGGTATATGGTGTTAATGTTAATCTGCTCATAAGTTATGTGCATTTGGTGACATGTTTCGCCTATTGCCACAACCGCTTTTGGTAAATCATTGTAAATCGGCTCCTCCTTGGTCCCCTAAGCAAGTGCAAATCCCTGCTCCCTAACGTCTTGAAATATCCTACTTAGAGACCGGTGAAATCTCCCTAATTTTAGTCAATGAAAACATGGAGATTAATTCACATTTACCAAATCCACAGGATGTGACATATTGATCCATTGTTCCAAATTACCATCTCCTATTAAAATTCTTAAACAACAAATGTGAATCTAAAGTGACAGGGATTTATTCACATTCATTTGTTTAAACCTCAAGTCTAAACCTCCAGATGGTGTGTCTTCAGGACAGAGTACATTATAAAGGGTGACAATCAGCCATGTTTGTTGGTCCTCAGGATGTTTGAGAACAAGATGAAAGAACTAGAGAAGGAGCTCTCTCACAAGACGTCCAGTGTCTTGGAGCTCAAACAACAGCTTAAGGATGTCAGCGACCGGGAGGAGAGAACTCTGAAGACTGTACATCAGCTTGAAGATCAGGTACAACCTTACTTAATTCGTTATTTTTCTTTCTCGTCTTATTTATCTCATCAACCACATTAGACAGTAACATTAGTCATCAATCATTAAGGCTTTTTTCTGTTGTATGACAAAAATAGCTCACAATCTTGGTGAATCATGTGTTTGTGGTTTACGTTCTCCAGGTAGAGATGTTGAAGAAAGCCCCCACCAGGGGAATGACGGAGTCGGGCCTCACTACTGAGCTCCAGTCACTACGGTAACACTGTGTTCTTGTACTGACAAACATCCTGCGGGGCTGAAAAGATGGAACTGTTTTGTTCCATAGTTTGTTAAAGAATTCTCCAAATAGTCCAAATGTAACCACGTTGTATAATACTGTGTAGACCACTGGTTCCCAGACAGTGAGTCGGGACCCATTTGTGGTTCACAGACTCCAGTAAAAATCCCATGTTCTTTTCCTACATTCAAAAAATATATATATCATTTATTTCTAAAGATTGTTTTGTATATAATTAAAAATATATATTTATATATACATTTTAAAACAAAACAAACAAATCTAAGAAATTCCATAAATAAAAAAGATAATAATGAAGAAAATAGATGATCTACAAGCTCGCAACGCGGCACATTGTGCACTTATAGATCTGCTATTTTCACTAGTTTGGGTCCCGGGCAAACTTCTAATCTCTCTTTTGAGTCTCGACCTGAAAAGTTTGGGAACCACTGGTGTAGAACCACTAGATGTATACTAATAAAGCCTGAAATACTCAAGTACGTAAACGCAAATGACACCACCTAAGTTGCCCAGTCAGCACAGAGCGGCATCCCTGGTGTGCTCTCAAAAGGTGCCCTAATATGTACTGGTGGAGGTTATAAAAAGTAATAATTATTTATATATAATTTGAAACTATAGACTGTCTGCTAGAGTATGAAAGAGAGCAGAACAAGAGCACAAGTACAAATATAAGACCACTTCATTCTATTGTTGCTTGGCTGCTATAGACACCCTTGCTCCAAGCATGTCATGCTTGTATGGCGTTACAATTTTGAGGTGACATTACAGAATGCAACACCACATGAAAACGTTACTGACTAATCTCTCAAGAACAGACTCTCAAATGCTAAGGAACAAAACAGGTGCTGTTTTTCCCTTTTATTTGACGATGGTTAGCCATATTGCTGATGGACAAATCGCTACTGGCTTCCCACATTCTTTTCATGTACTTTTCCTGCCTCTGCAGTGCATTTAAAACCTTTAAGACTCATTTAACCACATCTGGATGTGGTTATAATGTGCATAATTTGCCTTCCCTGTGTATTTTTGATTTCTTTCTGAAAGCTCAAAGCCTGAGTCAAAAGGCCTGATCAAAAAACACTGATTTAATGGCATCAAAAAATCATCCCTTCCCCTTTTACCATCCACACTGTGGGTGTGGCTAACTTCAGCTGGGTCAACACCCACCTGACAACCAGGCATACCTAATGAACTGGTGGGTGTACCCACATAAAAACATATATTTTTTTCTCTTTCTGTACACATTTTTGGAAAGAATCTTCCTCCTAGTATAATTATAGTACCTGATCATCATGTTTTAGGGGGGGACAAATCATTGCACCCCATCTTTAACCACTTCAACCATTATTTTATGCTTTAACTTTTAAAAATTGCAGATAATAAGCTCACAGCGAACATTTGTAACTCAAAAAGCGAACATTTGTAACTCAAATATTTGCTTCTGGGGGGTCCCTGATACATAATATTTCGAGATGGGGGTCGGCAGCCAAATATATATGATTCTAGGGGTCCTTGACATGAAAAGGTTTGAGAACCACTGACATAGAAACATGCGTTTTTCAAAAACCTTAGAAGAATCAGGTCAAATTGTCATGACTTTACTTGCAGATCTACAAGCTCACAGCGTGGCAATCTGTTGCTAAAGCATAAAATAATGGTTAAAGCGGTTCAAGTCTAACGCGACACAGATGCGTTCCACGTCTTAATGGGTTAAAGGGATATTCCACTTTCAACAGGGAGCAGTGGAAGGGCCTCTCTCCACATACCCACCCATTGTAACTTCAAACTCCATTTTAACCATGATAGATTCATTAAAAACACCAGTTATTTTTTCTGGTGACTCATATTACCCTCCTAATACGTGAGCAGGCTGTGTTTTTTCGATAACTTTTTTCATTTATTATTAATAATTATTTGGGAAAATGAAAAAAATGAAATACAAAAAAAGAAATCGAAAAAACACGGCCTGCTCACATATTAGGACGGTAGTATGAGTCACCAGAAAAGATAATGGGTGTTTTTAATGAATCTATCATGGTTAAAATGAAGTTTGCAGTTACAATGAGTGTGTGTGAGGAGAGGCCCTGGGCCTGGTAACATTTACATCAAATATCTAAATATTCAATCAAGCTAATTCAAAACTGTTCAGGGTGTTCATAAAAGCCTGATTAGATGATAAAATTACCAAAAGTTTTTTTGAAAGTGAAATATCCCTTTAAAATAACCACTTTGCTTAACAATTCTGTTTTGTCTCTGAAGATTGGCCAACCGTAAGCTGGAGCAGGAAAAACTGGAACTTAAACAGAGGCTTAGCAATCACGTTGAACATGGAGAAACATCCTCTCCAACAGGTGAGGTTGCCAATTTGCTAAATGCTCCTGTGTTTTAGTGTAAATACTCCTGTGTTTTAGTGTACTCCAAGTCCTCTTTGATTGTTAACCATTATGTGAAGCAAAAACAGTTTTTACTGCATAAAGAAAATACATTGCCATTATTCTTTAACTCAAAACGACTGTAACATCATACTGCTCTGGATTCGCAGGTTGCGGTGAACTTAAAACCTTGCTGAATTTGTCCAAGAGGGAGAACACACAGTTACAAATGGAGGTCAAAAGGCTAAAAAAGGAACTTGAGAACTTCGACCCCACATTTTTTGAGGAGATCGAAGACCTAAAATTTAACTACAATTTGGAGGTGAAGAAAAACATTCTGCTAGAGGAGCGACTGAAAAAAGTGTGTGAACGGTTTGGTGTGGCAGCTGATATTCCCAGCGTGTCAATCAGTTAACTACCGCTACTATCTTTTCAGTACCTGTGTTAACATTGTAATGGCCATCAGCCTAAAGCCCTTTGCACACAGGCGCGTTTAACCGCACGGATAAAACGGACAATATCATTTTTTGAAAAGAAAACAATGATTCTCTATGACCTCATGCACACCGGCTCCGAATTAGCCGTGCGACAAGTGGCTGCCGCCGTGCGTTTTTTTCTCTCGATCGAACCGAGTTCGATTTGTGCGTCTTGTCGCATGCGGTAAAAAACTCATCACTCCTTTTAGGATCCGCAGCGCCGATTCCGCACAGCCTTGCACACCAAATCCAATGCCTTTTATTCATGCCACAAACGAAAAAAAACGCAACTGTCCTGTGTGCAAAGGGCTTTATTCTGATACATTTTGACTGTGGCTCATCATCAATACCTTGGTAGGTAATAGCCCTATTTTTTATTTTTTGTATTTATTATTTTAGATTTATTTTTATTTTTTATTCTAAAATACAATTTTACTATTTAAACTTTGAGATTCCAAACCCTAACCAGTGATTTTTTTTAAAACCTTTCTGATTGAGGGGGTCACTGGAGGTGAGCATTAGTGCATGACTTAATATTGGATCCATGTAGCTGTGACTTAGACCATAAAGAATGTAAAGCTTCTTCTCAAAGGCAGCTGCTTTTTAATACCAAGTTCAGGCGTGGTAGCAATTTTTTAAAGAATATATATTTACAGTATGAGATTCCTGCTATCTGTATGCCAATAAAACAATTTCATACAACCTTCCGTCTCTTTCTAAATATTTATGTACATAAAACAAATCTCTTTACAGTCCTGTTTATTCATTGTCCACCTACAAATATAACATCTGGAATTCCATATTTACAATATATTTTAAGCAACATTTCAGCCATTTGGTCACTTAGTTTACACCATCACTATAAACACTTCAACTTACCAAATTGAATAACGGTCTTCACCCTTCACTTCATTCTGATGTTACTGGGTAACTGGTCTAAATAATAAGCCTATATGGTATAGAACGGAACAGAGCGGTGCAGTAAACCTTTTTCATTCCAGTATATTTGTCTAACAGTAGTTGAGCTGAAGGATTTAATTGCTCCAAACACATACTCCAAAAGGACAATTAATGGCAAAACCAGGTATGGCAAAGTTAAGAGGAATTGGCAAATTTTAAAATCCCAACTTTGTATACACAAACCGTATACTTCACAGCAGCTTGAAGGCGTTAAGGAAAAGGAATGTTGCAGCCCTCCCCACTCAAAGTCTGAATGGATTTATGAGTCCAAATCTACATCCTGCAGCCGACTGAATCGCTGTCCGTTCAGCCTGGAGAAGCACGTGAACAAGTCCTTGCTGCCGACGTCGTACTCCTCCACAGTTCCTTCAACATGGATGACAAGAGGCCTGCTGCCGAGTGACGTGTTCCCATCTGGCCACCTCATTCCCAGGTGGTGACGATGAACCTAGAAATCCAACCAAAATGCTGTTCATTTCTTGAACTGTAATGTTCAGAAATACATGCAAGACAAATAATGAGTGGAGCCTTTTCATGGCTGAGTCAGCTACATTTAAATGTAGGGTAGTGAACAAAGGCAAATATTTGGCAACAATTTGAAAGCTCTAGTCTAAACCAGGGGTTCTCAACCTTTTCAGGCTACGACCCCCAAAATAATCCTTTTAACTGGGGACCCCACCCTCACGAGCGCCAAGAGTTGAAGCATTACATTTTGTATAACACGGTTCCATTGTGAAAGTAGCCAATCTACACGCTCACAACGCCTCGCAATTGTGAGCATGTAGATTGGCTATTTTCACAATTTCAACATCTAATATTGGACAATTTGGCCAATGTTTAATGTTTACTTTTAGATGTATTCAAAAGTCCTTAAATTGTCACTTTAGAAATGTGCAGATACCCTCTATACCCCCAAAATAAATTTGGGACCCCCCCTGGGGGGGGGGGGGGGGTCCCAAATGTATTCTCTAGTAGAGCTAGTGGAGAGGATTACCATTAAAGGAAAGGCCAAGAGAAGATTGTTGCATTGGTTTGTCATTACTTTTTTCATGTATTTTATGACAAAATGTATGTCACATAACTTCAACATGTGCGCTTGTAGATATTCTATTTTCACTACTTAAAAATGTCTCCTATTATGACATGCCCAAAACAGGTTCAAAGTGGTTCATCACATCCATATCAGAAGCCTACCTTGACCATAGTGCCATTATTACAGTGCCACACGATGCCCTCAACGCATCCCTCTGGACTGTTCTGGAACCAGGAACACAACTGATGGAAGTCCACAGGTGGAGGGTTTCTCACACACACACTTCCATGAGACACCAGGACATGGATGGGCTGCTTCTTACTTCCCAGTCCTCTCAGGGGAAAAAAGGGAATTGTTTGTTAATTTTCACAAATCTGAAGGAGAAAAAAAAACAATCACAGCAAAGTATACAGAACTCTTTACATAAACGTTATCCTTTGATATGAACAGTTCCTGTTTCATTTTATTGTTAATATTTATGACGTATACAGTAGACGCCTAAACTCTGGTTTCTCAATGACTGGTTCAAGAACTTGAATGCAGCATCAGCCTTCCTGCAAGACTGCAGGAACATATTTGACAATGACCGGGGGCTAAAGAAGACACATGCTGAAAGGTTACTGACAAGAGTTTGATACTTACCATAGGATTAGGAAAGGATTATACTGTACTTGTAAGATGCCTCAGGGCGACACTTACCATAGGGGTTCCCATTGATGTTGGTTCCAATTAGCTCCAGTGTCTGTTCTAGCAGATCAGCCAGTGGAACCAAAGCGATTTCCAACAGGTCTTCATTCTCAGAGGCAGGCCTCAGAACAACCGCTACACCGGCGTCATAGTCCACTACAGAGGAATGCCAGCAGTACTGTTTGTTGTCTTTCTCTACTGGAATCCAACCTAAACAGCAACAACAATCAGTCCCGACAGGAACGCAGTGTGAGGCTTTTAACAGGCAACAGAAAAGTTTTGTTTGCCACCACATAAACCCTAGCATCCTGATTTTGGGGCAAACATTTTCAGCAAAGATATTTGGTGTACGAGGGGAAAAGGAGGGGGCCTAGTATAGACCCATTTGGGACTCTGGTAACCTAAGTATGTAAGGATTAAGTGATAAAAAAAAATAAAGGTAGCTTAAGATTAAGATATTCTTATTCAGGTATGGATTGGAGATAAACAAAAAACAAAGAATATAATATACCTGTGTATATTATTATCTAAAATTAAATAACACATAAAATGATTTCTTTCCTTTAAACGCAATAGATAGACTTCACATGAGACTCCAATGTGCACAAGCTACTGAAAAACAGAACAAGCACAATATGGAATCACTTCATTCTGACATGGGCACATGAGCGGCACAGCTGGTAAGCACAATGACCACTTCACCTCAATTTCCCAACCATGTAATCCCTTCCCTCACTTTCCCATCTCAAATCAATAACATCTTTAAAGCTGCAATCCTTTAGTGTTATGAACATTGTCTCCCTCTCTTGGCAGAGAGGGGTAATTGTTGCAATGATAACTAAACAGTAAAGATGGCTGCACAGTGCACATCTGTCCAATGCAGCACTGTCTGCTTCAAATAACAGTCAACCAGTAGGTGAGCTACCAGGCACCAGAGTCTATATCTCTCAACAGAAGAGCAGAGAGACCACCTCCAACCACTGCAGATGTGCTAGTTACACTGTATTAACCTACTCTACCATACAGATTGGTTAAAATTACATTTGTATTCATTCAAATAAGTTCTGGATTTCAGCTTTAACAAATGTTTTTCTTTCTAAAGTGTGGAAGGACCTGGCGTGTGTCCATTTTCATCGGGTAGAGGGTGTCCGCTGTGATGTTTGACTCTATGAGCTGGGATCCATGCCGCCGGCACCGCCTTAAAATCCTCTTCTAAGTTCCATGTGAAGCCTAAACAGAAGGAAAAAAATAAAAAGCTGAGCAAAAAATGGGTAATTGATTATGGCTGCACAGTTGACAGAACCACCAGAAAACTTACAAAATATTTTAATGTGTCATACCTTTAGAACCCTTGTGAGAATGTTGATATTTCTTGAACCTCTTGTCTGCTTGTTTGTTGGGCTTTCTGTCTAGTCGTGCCCAGAGGTAAGGCTGACCTAGAGATGGATAAACATAACAAACATGTCCATTTTATTGTATTTCACTTCAAACACGCAGGCGCAGGGCTTCCTCTCTTTCAAGTCGGGTATGATCTGGAAAAACGTAATAAGCTAGTAGTTGTTACAGCAGGCCACCAGTGTCAGTCCCACTCCCACCCTTCTTAACCACATAAACACAAGCATCCCTATAGGCTAGGGATCTTCAACAGGGGGTCCGGTCCCCTACGGGGTCCTCAAAGTTACTATAGGGGGTCCTCCAAATCTTTGAGTCATAGAAAGTTTTTTTTCGTTCCTTTTTAACCACTTGAACCCTAGTGTCCATATTCTAAGAACTTTAGCCAAAAATAGCAGATCTGTAAGAGCTTTGGTGTAGAGGGGAAAAAGAGCAGACTAAGTACAGAGTGAAAGGTCAAGTTTATTAAGTATTGACGGTTCAAGTGGTTAAAATATCTGAAAACACAAACTGACATGAATCCAAAATACACTGACGATTGTGCTGTCAAACAATGAAACTATACGGAATCTATGAACAGGTTGTGGGGGTCCCTGCTACATCTCTCTCTCTCTCAACAAAGGGGTCCTTGGCCTGAAAACGCTGAAGACCCCTGCTATAGGCTATATACTGTCTGTGTGTTCCTGTTTCCGGTTAAAATCTGGGCAGTGTTGTGAAAGCGTAGATCGACTATTTTCAGCAAAGCGATTTGGTGTGGAGGGACAATTTGAGGGGACCAAGTACAGACTGGAGTGCCAACAAAGTTTAAGTGGTTTATTATAAAACAACTCACCTTTATACTCTGAAACATAACAGCATGTGCCATCCAGTTTTTCTGTGGCAAGTGCACAATCAACGTGAGCTTCCAATGCTACAGGATTCACATTTTCGGTTGCAACCACCTG
Organism: Nannobrachium achirus; assembly: GCF_963921795.1. Lineage (NCBI taxonomy): Eukaryota > Metazoa > Chordata > Actinopteri > Myctophiformes > Myctophidae > Nannobrachium > Nannobrachium achirus. The sequence goes on from NC_137820.1 coordinate 54,137,469, forward strand.
AAATGGCTGAAGAGACAGACAAAAAAAGAAGAAGAAAAAAACTGAATTAATTTAAGGCATTATGTCATCACTCATAAGTCATCACTACATTTTAACTGACCATCTTTTTCAGTTTTGTCTATTCTACTCTCCCTTTATGAGACTCAGCTGTTTTCCAGCTCCACAAAGAATGAACTGGAAAAGACATGATGACTGTCTGCCACAAATGCACCTGTCTGTCTGAGTGTTGAACTGATCACAACAAGATCATTCAATCGGTCAAGTTCAAACACACTACGCTGAAGTTATCTAATTCAGTGATTCTGAACCTTTTTAATTTTCAAGGACCCCCAGCTTTATTTGCATTTAGGCCACGGCACGGACCCCATTTGATGAGATTATCATATCTGGGTAGTGGGACTGTGTACCCAACGACCCAATCTGAGTTCCCAGAGGTTCTTTTTTACCAACGACCCAATCTAAAGGCTACTGAAAAAGGCTACTATCCTCAAAAATGTAATGGACGGTTCCATTTATACACTCAGGAGGATCCATTTGGTATTCCAACTGTCAATCAATTTAGGTGGAAGTGGGAACCAACCCCATATCTTGAGAACCAGTGGCAAAAGACTAATTCACTGTTCAGTGCAAGATAACAGATGACAGTTAGCGGACTGGTTTAACTTTTGAGTTTTCTCAATATTTTTCATAATAGTCCTCAGCCATAACAGTCCACCTGTTGTCTGTCATTCAATGTTATACGAGATACCTCAATGGTATTTCCTATGGAAACAAGCTTAGTCTTTTCTAGGATCTCCTTTTAGTTGACCTTGTACCAGTGAACTGTGTATACCGTCATGAAACTGTACCTTTTCCTATGCAAACTTCTAATAAAGTCTTCAATCAATCAATCCAACCTCCATCAACTGTACATACATGTGATTTATTTAAATGCTCGACAGCTGCAGGCCTTTACAGCAGAAAGATGAGATGACATCTGAAATCTGCATTCAACAACTGCAGCCTAGCCTGAAGGCCTCTCCATACTTCAACCGAAATGTTCGGTGAGTTGTGTTTTCCGACGTGCAAATTTCCGAACTCTCGTTCGGTCCAATGCTTTTCAGAAGTCCCGAGGGATATAATTTTATGGTAGAAAAGGACCTTTTGACCGAAAACGGCGGTTTCGGTCAAAGTATGGAGAGGCCTTTAGATGGGATGACATGAGTCACGTGACATACTAACCCTCAAACCAAATAGTAATAACAGTGTGTAAACCAATCAAAAAAATAAATTGTAGAAGTTTTATTATACGACTTGTAATTCTATTTCGGTTGTCAACGTGCTGAATGCTCCAATCCGATTCCTAGAGATACACATAAATAAATGGCTGCTGTTTCGCTGCGATAAGCACACAAACCTACCTGACATTCGCGTTTTCTGGACTGTTCTTCTTTCACCTCAGTCTGGAAAACACAAGATATTTTCTCCTGGACGGAACCGAGACGTCGCATGTTCATATATGTGTTTTGTATTCGATAAAAGAACGGTTGTTGTTGTTGTTGGAATCTGCTGCTCGCTCCATGTGTTGTGCGGAACCTGCTGCTTAGAGCACAGCTCTGTAGTCTGACTCTTTACGCATGCGTCGTTGATGAGAATTATGGGTATTGTAGTGTTTCTCAACCTTTTTTGGGCCAGTACTCCTGTATCATGGTCAGTATCTAGCCACAACTTGCAACTTTAGATTTACTTTTTTACATGTTGAATCTAGATTCAACATATTATTATTATTAGGGTAGAGTGGGGGAAAAGGCCCCCCTGGGGTAATAAGCCCCCCAGCTGTATTTGACTACAGAACTACAAGGTGGCAAAAATTTTGATTTCAGCACATTCCTGGCATCCTTAGCTCTTCATGGATACCAAATTTCATTGTCTCACCTTAATCCAGGTCATAACTTTCTCAATCAAACACATTTAAGATAAATTGATCTAATTCTTTGTCACTGTGAAAATGTTCCAAACTCGGTGTAAATAAGTTGAACCTCTTCACTTATTTTTTGTATATCATTAGGAAGGCCTTATGATAAATTATCAACTTAAAAAAATAAAAAAGGTTTAAGATTTAAGATGACACTCTTTGCAATGACAGCGTTGGGGTAATAGGCCCCCCCCTCGTGTGGGGTAAGAAGCCCCCGGAGGCTTTTTGCCCCATGGAGAGAATAACTGCTTATTTTTGGCAGAATCGTTCAGTTAATGATACAAACGTGAAAATTGGCATTAGCAGTTTCCATGGGTCACTTTGAAATGGACACTTTCAAGATGACAGACATTTTTCAAGATGGCTGACACCTAATTGGAGCAGTTATGTGATATAAAGGGTTATTTTACCCAGGGGGCAAACCCAGCCTTTTTTTGGGAAACCTGCATTTGCCCTGACATAAAAAGTTGTCCACCAGAAATATTATCTATGACCCAGTAGGATCACAACCTATATGGACAACCCGGTCAATTTGTACAACAAAGTCCAATATGGCCGCCTCAATATTAGCCCCTATTAGTTTTAATGGGGGGTGAATAGGGCAACATTTTAAACTGAGGGATATTTCCACGAAACTTCACAGGTTGATCAATGGTATACATATGAACATTTTTTGTATTGCAAGTTATGGCCGCCATAATGTAAGGACCCAGAAAATAGGTTTTGCCTCTAACTTCTGAACCAGATGAGCTAGAAACGCAAACTTGGTGTCTATTTCATGGTGTCTGACCATGGGAGACTCAATGGAATAGCTAATTTTATTATTGGGTGTGTCTGGACCTTTATTGTGCATATTTGCAAGATGGTGGATTCCCAAAATAGAGCTTTAACATAATTTCTACCATGATTGTTGACTGCTTTTGCAAATACAAGCAATATGAATCCATTTGCTAAGATTTATGGCACAGAAGGGACTTATACCTGTATTATTCTTGAGTTTGCATGTTGTCAAAATGGCTGTAAACGAGATATTATATTTCCTGTCCGATTCTACTGTATGTAGTTGTAGCAATGACTTCAGATAAAATCAGAGACCAAAACAATGTATCTTAGAACATTTTTTTTTATAAAAAAAAAATATAAAAAAAAGAGAGAGATTATCTCAATAAAATGAATGCAACTGCCTTTTTGGGTCTTTCACACATAGACATGCACATGCTTTCCAACAACTTCAGCTTCAGGGAAATTATAATGAACACATGATTAAAACAGGCTGCATTATAATGCAAATAATTGCTAGTCACTATCACTGTCATGTGTACCTATCCTGCTGCATCTTGTCTCCAGTCCTTGGCAACGACACCCCAAGTAGCATGCAATTCCCTTCTTCGCACATGAACAGTTTTTCTGGCAGCCTTTGATACAGCTACATGATATTGCCTTGTCCATTGATATAGGCCAGGCTGGCTCTGTAGATGGACAGGGGACTGCCTTCCCATGGCGGCAGCATGATATAGGCATCTATATCATGCTGCCACCCACCTCCTAGACCTTCCAGAGCTGTGGGTGAGAACAGAGCAGCATGCATATCTTCCTATCCATCACATGGTCTCAGCCCTTGGACTCGCACAGTGTCGTGCCCTGCCCTTTATTCACAGCCTGAGTGGCAGAGATACCACCAGCTATCCCTTTTTCACTGGAAAGAAGGCATGGTTCAAGACCAGCATGGGTCTAGATCTCCCTGCACTTCAGGAGTTTGGTGAAAATTCCTCTTATTCCCTCTCAGAGGATGTCAAGAATCAGGCTAGAGACCTCACAATAGCTGTATATGCATCAAAAGCTGACCATTCGGAGGACTTTGACCTGGCAAAGCTGAGAGTGTACAAGTTCCTAAATAACCGATCAACCCTGTTGAAGCTGCTGCCACCTACAGAAAATGCCTTTGGCCTGCACCTGAAAAGAGCTGCTCTTGCAGCAATAATAGATAAAACTGCACACATCGCGAAGCCAGACATCCCTTGCTTCACTGAATATGGATGGTCTCTCAGTGATGGGAAGGCAGTCCCCTGTACATCTACAGAGCCAGCCTGGCCTATATCAATGGACAAGGCAATATCATGTAGCTGTATCAAAGGCTGCCAGAAAAACTGTTCATGTGCCATCCATCCATCCATCTTCAACCGCTTATCCGGAATCGGGTCGCGGGGGTAACAGTTCCAACTGAGACTTCCAGATTTCCTTATCCTGCGCAACTTCCTCCACTCCCTCTGGGAGTATACCGAGGCGTTCCCAGTCCAGTCTGGATATATAATCCTTCCATCTGGTCTTAGGTCTGCCACGGGGTCTCCTCCCAGTGGGACGTGCATCGAGGACCTTCCTAGGAAGGCGCTCGGGGGGCATCCGTACTAGATGCCCGAACCACCTAAGCTGACTCCTTTCCAAGTGAAGGAGCAGCGGTTCTACTCTAAGTCTCTCTCGGGTGATTGAACTTCATGTGCGAAGAAGGGAATTGCATGCTACTTGGGGTGTCGTTGCCAAGGACTGGAGACAAGATGCAGCAGGATAGGTACACATGACAGTGATAGTGACTAGCAATTATTTGCATTATAATGCAGCCTGTTTTAATCATGTGTTCATTATAATTTCCCTGAAGCTGAAGTTGTTGGAAAGCATGTGCATGTCTATGTATGAAAGACCCAAAAAGGCAGTTGCATTCATTTCATTGAGATAATCTCTCTCTTTTTTTTAAATAAAAAAATAATTTCTAAGATACATTGTTTTGGTCTCTGATTTTATCTGAAGTCTTTGCTACAACTACATACAGTAGAATTGGACAGTAAATATAATATCTCGTTTACAGCCATTTTGACAACATGCAAACTCAAGAATAATACAGGTATAAGTCCCTTCTGTGCCATAAATCTTAGCAAATGGATTCATATTGCTTGTATTTGCAAAAGCAGTCAACAATAATGGTAGAAATTATGTTAAAGCTCTATTTTGGGAGTCCACCATCTTGCAAATATGCACAATAAAGGTCCAGACACACCCAATAATAAAATGAGCTATTCCATTGAGTCTCCCATGGTCAGACACCATGAAATAGACACCAAGTTTGCGTTTCTAGCTCATCTGGTTCAGAAGTTAGAAGCAAAACCTATTTTCTGGGTCCTTACATTATGGCGGCCATATTGTGGCGGCCATATTGGATTTCATGGAAACTTGCAATACAAAAAAATGTTCATATGTATACCATTGATCAACCTGTGAAGTTTCGTGGAAATATCCCTCAGTTTAACATTTTGCCCTATTCACCCCCCATTAAAACTAATAGGGGCTAATATTGAGGCGGCCATATTGGACTGTTGTACAAATTGACCGGGTTGTCCATATAGGTGATGATCCTACTGGGTCATAGATAATATTTCTGGTGGACAACTTTTTATGTCAGGGCAAATGCAGCACACCTTCCTTTGCCCCCTGGGTATTTTGGTGATACAAGCCTGAAAATTGGCATGAGTAGTCTCTGTGGGTCACTTGGCAATTAGCCTCGGAAACCCAGACTTACTTGGCAATTAGCCACACACAGTTACTTGAAATTTCAATATGGCAGCCATTTTTCAAGATGGCCACCACCCGTGGAGCACCAAATAAACCATTATATCACTTAACTGCTCCACAAGGTGTCGGCCATCTTGAAAAATGTCCGCCATCTTGAAATTTCAAGTAGCTGTGGGTGGCTAATTGTCAAGTGACCCACAGAGACTGCTCATGCCAATTTTCATACTTATATCACCAAATAAACTATTATATCACATAACTGCTCCACTAAGGTGTCAGCCATCTTGAAAAATGGCCACCATCTTGAAAATTCAAATTCCTCTGACAATTATCTTGTCAAGTGACCCATGGAAAATGCTCATGGCAATTTTCATGATTGTAGCACTTATTCTGCTCCAGGACATAGAAGGGGGCCTATTACCCCATAGAGGGGGGCCTATTACCCCAGTAGTGGGGCAATAGGCCCTTTTTACATGTTTTTCTTTTTGTACTATAAAATCAAATGTATCTAATTTTTCAACATGATGCCCATATAGGTGTATTGGGTAAAGCATTGTTAACATGTACATACTGAATTAATATCAAAATGTATTTTAATTGGTCATAAAATAGACATTTTCCTTAGGGGGGGCCTTTTACCCCACCTTACTCTATATCATAATATGTTTTCTCATTTTTGTTTCTGCTTTTGTAATAACGTTATCCTATGTAAAGTAGGCCTACTATGTTCTATCTGTCTGTCTTTCAATGTTATATGAGATACATGAAGTGGTTCCTGTGTAAATAAGCCGTAAAGCTTAATAAGATCTCCCTTTAGTTGACCATACCAGTAATTTGTGCCATGAAACTGTACCTTTTTCTATTGCAAACTGCTAATAAACTCTTCAATCAATCAATCAATCAATCAAATCTACACACAAATTGTCAAATTGTGTGTAGATAAATTGCAGCTAGTCAGCACCTAAAGGCCTGCGTCCATAGTATCTCGTAGTCTTTTGTAGTCGAACCGGACCTTTTGACCGAAAAGTTCGGTCAAAGGACATGCAGGCCTTAACATTCCTTACAAAAACAAGCACCCATTAAAGGGCATTATTAGGTACACTGGAACACAATATCATTCCCAAAGTAAGAAATGTATTTATTAACACAAAATGTTGTACATTCAATTCAAAATGTTAAGATCATCAGAGAGAGACAGAGAATCACACACACATGTTGGTATTACTTGAGGACATCAGTATGGCAATGATGCGTTGTGAGCTTCTAATTGACAGCCTAACTCAAAACATATTGTAATTGTAACCAATGCCATAAACACTACATAAACACCACTTCAGCAATGTCAACCCACACGCACACGCGCACACACACACACACACACACACACACACACACACACACACACACACACAAGCACATTAAGTTATTAACCCACGTAAATGGGATAGCATCCCCAAAACAACAGATGAAGGCAGACTGAAAGAAATGTAGCAATGTTTTGTATGTACAATTATTTCCAAAATCAAAATAAACATTCTGTACAGACATTCACCATACTACTGAACAAGAGAGCTGTTATGAAGAGTGTTGTCTGAATTCAAACAGGCGGTGGCGTCGTCGGAATTCTCCTTGTCTGCTTCCTCTTCTGCTGCTTGGTTACCATGGAGATCCAGGTCACTGTCAGTGTGTTTCCACATCTCTGTCTCTGTGTCATCCTTCTGCTGTCTCCGAGACCAGGATGGGAAAACCCGCTTCTTCCTTTAAATTGCACGCACGCACGCGCACACGCACACGCACACACACACACACACACACGCACACACACACACACACACACACACACACACACACGCACACAAAAAGTTTAGACTGCACAGTAGTTGGTATACGTGGAACCACATCACATTGAGTGTCGGCGAGTAGCGCAGGAGTCATTTTGTCTGGTTTTAGTAAGAATCAAAGGAACTGGTGAGCTCAATTCAAAAGTCTTCATAATCTGATGGGTGGTTCTGGTTGCCACCCAAAAGGGAAAATAAATTGCAAATAAAGTAATCAGCCCTATAGCAAAAAAGTAAGTAACATTTGTTTGAACACGCATAGCAGCAGAAGGAAACGGATGCATTTTTCTTTTCAGCATTTCTGAGAAATGTGTGGGTGTAAAGTTGTTTTAGGAAATGCTATTGTATGTTATGTCACGCCCAAACATGTGAACTTGCTTGGTTTTGTTAATAAGGTTAATGGTTAGGGTTTAACCTATTCATCATTATCATCCATGTTTGTAATAAAGTATACACTTTTTCTTGACTGCTTTACTCGAGTTAGTTGGTTTGACTGGGTCTAGATTGTTAAGCTTCTCTGGTTTAAAAAAATGTAAGTTGTAAGTTCAAGGGTTTTTTCAATGTGTGGTGTAATCAACTGACTAGCCTGCAACTGTCGATAATAAAATAATAAAAAATAACAAGATGACTGAGACTGAGATCTTACCGTAGGCTATTAAAAAACCACAAAACCCAGAGTGCCATCTTTTATGTTGCATTATCTTAATATGGGATCTGGGGACCCTCAGGCCCCAGGGGCCCTTGAGGGTTCCAGGGGATCCGCGACCGAGTATTTCCCGGTGAATCTGTGCGCAACGGTGGGGGCTTGGGAGTGTGGGGGACACGCACCAGTAGCTTTTATGTATCATGTTATGTAATGTAATCTTGCCGATTTAGTAAGAGACTCGTCGCCAATTGCAAGATATTTAAACGTTATTTGGGGCCATGATGATATCCTTTTCTTCCCACAAGGATTTATATTGTCTGTGTTATTGTTTAGCCTACAACCACAATTATTCACGTGTGGCAAGATCGCGGTTCACTAGTTTTTAGTAGGCTATTAGTGTAGGCTTAGAAGCCTTTTCAGAAGTTAATTTAATGTTTTCCATTTAATGATTTCCGTTATCCTCATCTAATCTTGCGCTAATGCACACAACTGTTTTTGCCATGTTTTAAGGCCGTGTAGGCTTTTCAGAAGTTAATTTAATGTTTTCCATTAAATGATTTCCTTTATCGTCATCTTCCGCTAATGCACGCAACTGTTTTCGCCAGGTTTTAAGGTCTTATTTTAGTTGTTTCTCATAAGCTCGCAACCCTCCTTGCCCATCGGCCCCCACCTTTGCGCACAGATTCACCGGGAAATACTCGGTCGCAGGGGATCCACAGCTAAATTAATTGATAATTAGGAAACAAAGGGACCCATACTGTAACTGTGAACTCTGAGTGTACAAATGGAACCCTTTTAAAAGACTGTGCATGGGTGACAAAGGTCCTAATCAGTGTCTCCTGGTATTTCGCAGAATCCCTGGCCTGAGAAACCAGAACGTTAAAGCTAGAATCAGTCAATGTATGCCCATATTGTTTCCCTCTCCCTATGAAGTCCTACCTGTTTAGTTCTTGGATCTGAGAGTGCATGCATGGGAAAATGTACTCACAGTTGGAAGTAAAACACAGTGCCTGCTACTGTCAGGAGGAGGAGTATGACTGCAATAACGATGAGTGCTCTAGGTACTCCTGAGAAAATAAAATAAAGTGCACATGCTGTTAAGAGACATTACAATCTGTCAAATGTGGTTTTCACTTTCTGGCCAAGCCTCAAAGCCAACAAGTTAGTGCTCACAAAATATGAATTGTTCTGTTTCTTGAACTCTGTGTACGTGGGCCGCATAGCAGCCCGAACCTCTAGTAGGAATAAAAGTCCCTGAGTTAAAGGACAACTCTGCCCCAAATAACATCTAGGCTACCTTTCCTACTTAGATTGATACCAAATGACTGTCCTGATCTAATAGGCAGAAATGCTCCTGTTGTCCAGTTTTCCCAGCAGAAACCAGCAGCCTTCATAGCTTAGAGTGGACCATATAAGCCTATCACTTTTATGCTATTTGTTGCGGTCAAAAAGAAAACTAGCAACACATTCATTAAAAATAAAAAAATACTTTTGACCGCAACAAATAGTGTAAAAGTGATAGGCTTATGGGCTCCACTCTAAGCTATGAGGGCTGCTGGGTTCTGCTGGGGAAACTGGAGCATTTCTGCCTAATAGACCCCATGGCATGGACAGTCTTTTGGGATCAATATACCGGTAAGTTGGAAAATGAGCCTAGATGTTATTTAGGGCGGAGTCGTCCTTTAAGCAAGCTCTACTGACAATACTTTAAACTAAAGAAAGGAAGGACGGGTGCTTTCTTTCAAAGAAAGACAGCTTTCTTTCAAATGCCAAGGCAAGACTATAATGGCTGTCTGTTTCTAATAACTTTACCGAATTATTGTCAAACAGTAGCTTCAATTTCTCAGTGTAAACATATGGAGACCACCTCTAACCACTTCAGATGTGTTAGTTAGTGTGGTTGCTATTGGCTGGAATCCAGCGGATTCCTCGCGACTCACGTAACTGCAACCATACTTGCACCTCATTGCGGGCTCTGCTTGTGCACAAGTAGGCCGTATGTGGCCTGCTTGTACAGGAGGTGCAAGTTGGCACCTCAACAGAGTCAGAATTCAGTTCTAGTTATACTTGTATTAACATACTCTACCATACAAATTGGTAAAACACAAATGTATTCATTTAAATAAGGATTTCAGCTTCAGAATGAATAACAGATAGCACATGACAACGTGAACACGTACCTCTCAGGGGGGCGTCTGCAGAGGCGAGAGTCTCCAGTGTCGCTGAGCCTCTGGTGTGGTTGTGGGTGACTGGAGGTGAGGGAGAAGTGAATGGGGACAAGGAGGTGGAAGACAGAACCGTCGAAGAGGAGGAGGAGGAGGAGGGGGAGGAGGAGAAACGAGCAGTGATGGAGGTCAGCAGTAAGCTAGAAAGCAAAGAAGGCGCTGTGGTGGAGGAAGCAGATGTCTTTGTAAGAGGGGTTGGAGAGATGGAGGATGACCTAGCAGTTGACGGTCTTGATGTGAGTGTGGGAGGTGATGTTGAGGTTAAAGGAGCCAGCTTCCGGCCTGGTGGTGCGGTTGATGTTACTGAGGCTGGAGGGTTCGTTTTGGTTCTGACCGGGGGTGTGGGAGGTGGGGTTGAGGTAACAGGAGCCAGCTTCCGGGCTGGTGCTGCTGTTGTTTTTACAGAGTCTGGTGGCTTCATTTTGGTTCTGTCCGGGGGGGTCACTGCTGTCGAGGCATGTGCCTCTACCGGCAGTGCAGTGGTTAACTTAGAGGTCAGTACGCTGTCGGTGGTCATCGTCAGAGTTTGCTTTACATCTGCAGGTGATTAAGTAAAAAAGAGATGAAGAATAGGGGTAGCGAAAGCAATATGGCTCTATCAAATTTTTCAAGTGAAACAAATGTTTAAAAAAGGTTCTGATGTGTGCTGACTCCTAAATGATGTCAATTAAATGAAAGTGGCATATGTCCGCTCAAGACTTTGCAGGGGAACTAACACTTGTTGCTATGGATACCATAACAAACACATCTTCATATGGAACAAAAGTGTCACAGAACCCCCCACTGATTGATTGCTTCCTCTTCCGTGTTTGACATGGATGTGCACTGTGCAGCATTGCTGAATAAGAGGGTCTATATGCCTTTTAATAGCTGTGTTTTAACCACTGAGCTTGGTTGTGTTCTAACTTTACAGCTAAATAAGCCATTTTCAATGAACAATGACACACAGTCACACTGAAACTGATTTTGAAATGTTTTGATTGATAAATATACCTGATGCTTTGAAGCAGTATGCAGCAAATTGTTTTTCAAGTGGTGCCCTCCAGGTCACCAACCCGGTTTTGCCCTTGCCACATTTAGGGTCAGCCACTATACGTGGGATGATGGCAATCTGTTCATCTATCCAGCCGTATCTGTTTGGACAGTAAAAACAACAATGAATAGGCATTAGGCATTAGGTATTTATGTGACAATTGGTTAACGGGTTGCGAGGGAAACAGCATGGGAGATTCTCAGACACAGCTTTTACCACATCTAGTCATATTCTGTTATCTGTAAAGCACTTTGAATTGCCTTGTTGTTGAAATGTGCTATACCAGTGTTTCTCAAACTTTTACATTTCGAGGTCTCCCTTTAAGTCTGACAGTAAACGTTACGGTCCATTTGGTTCCATTTGTATACTGTTAGGCCGGCTACACACAGTTGCGACAGCTATCGTGTCCGTGTAGTCTGAGATTGAGGGGGGGGGGGGGGGGGGGGGGTAAGTCCATTGCATTGTCAATGGAAGGTTGTTTGGTGTTTTGTCGTTGCCGTGTATCTTGGCCAAAAGACAGCCTTCGATTGAGCAAGAGACACGGCAACGACAAAACACCAAACAACCTTCCATTGACAATGCATTGGACGCTCCCCTCCCCCCTCATTCTCAGACGATACGGAGAAGATGTTTCACGCATGTGTGTGAATGCGGCCTTAGAGTTACAGACTTGTATGAGTCAATTTAGACCCCCATAAAGGAACACAAAGTCCCTGGACTCCACTTTGAGAAAACAGACATTTTGACCACAACATGCAAACATAAACACCAAAGGTTTCATCTACACATACACACCCATCAAGGCAGCAACCCACCCATGGCTTGAGGTTTCTTCCTGTTAAAGGGGAGTTTTTCCGCATTCATGGCCAATCTATGCTCTATAAGACTCTTGAGAGTCTTGTGATTTATCATTATAATAACATTTAATTTAATTAAATTGAAAACCTATTGTGTGTACAGTATATAGCACATATATTTTTTATGTAAATAATATCTTTGCCATATTCCTCCTCTAGCCCCACCACACACAGCCTACTTGCATGTCTCCAGTCCATGTTGAAGTGCTGTTTCCATTTGATCATTGGTCGCTAAGGCAGCATTCTGAGACCTGCATGCATCTCTGGCTGTACTGGCATTAAAGTTGTATTCGCCCCCCTCAGGATGTATGAAGACCCCCTCTGGACAAGACAAAAATATGATATATTTTGTGTTGTCATGATATTAGTATGATACAACAAACATTTTGTTTACATCTAATCAGTAGAAAATGCACAGTAAAAGCACACACATTCTGTGAGGTATATTTAAAATGTTCTATACAGAAGTGCGAGCTGGAATATGTAACCATGCACATACAGTATAAAACATATATACATTTACTATATTATGCATTTACTATTATATATCGTTGATGATATATTAATATAACAATATAATTCATATTATCAACCAAATATGTAGATGTGAAATGTAACTTCCTCTCACATACAGTATATACATTATACACAAGACAAATATCCTACCTTTAATTTCTCTGCCGTCCAGCGACAGTGTAAAGACTGCAAAAGACAGTGAGTACATGAAGATCCAGTCCATTGCCATGGTTTTTCTGATAGCACACAATAAATCTGCTGTCGTCAGGATCTGAACAAGAACTAAAGTGAAAGGAGGGGATGCATGGCTGCTGCTGCTATACAGCACTAGTAGATGCAGTTGTTGGGAACAGGAAGCATGCAGGAAACCAAGGTCAAATCTGCTTGATGCCCCACTATCACAGAACATACACCTCAACAGGAGGCAAACCTCAACACCAGTAGCTCAAAGATCTCCCACTTCTCCCTCCCTCCCTCCCATGGTAATGACAACTAGCCAAATATATATATATTGTTTTTTTACCAAAATGTATTAAATGCCTATAGTAAATGTCTAATATTATTGCAAATGCCGTCAGGTTGCTCAACGAAGGGATGAAAGTGAAACGTATAGGTAAACATGGGCACTGTACGCATTTTTAAACTGTACTCTGTTACACTGTATGGCATTGTCGTTGTTGGGACTTCTATAATATAATATAATATAACGTCGGTGTCGAGTGGAAACCTTGTATGTCCAAAACCTTTCGTTTTTTATTTATTGTTTTAAAAATGAACTAAACCAGTGAAAATAGCAGATCTACAAGCACACAACGCCTCGCACCGCGAGGCGTTGTGTGCTTGCAGATCGGCTCTTTTCACTACTTTTGTGCAACAGCCTTGTATGATGAAGCAGGGCTTTAGGCTACTTGGTGAAAAAACATACAAACTTGAAGATACAAGGTTTCTGCCCGACAGTGACGATAATCTATATAATCTCTGAACATAAATATTAGTTAGCAGCTAGCTGCCCTATAACAATTTACTGTACATTGCAAATGGTGTCCTTCACGGGGGAATAACAGCCAAAGAACAACAGGTCACACACAGTGCGCCATTTGTGGTTGTTTTGATGGTTTTTTGCGGTTTCTGCCAGCATCAGCATCTTTCACACAGTTTGGTCTGACAGGACCACTGCAAGAGGTGGGGCTTCCTGTGCATTGTTTCTCTCTATCTCTCTCTCTCTCTTCCGCCGACTAGTTCTCTTTCACTGTCTGTTCCTTTAACTATTATTCTTTCTGTCACATTCTCTCTCTTGTCTCCCTTTTGCATGCACACACACACACGTCACATGTGCGTGCATGCATGCACACATACTGTACACAGGCACGTGCACACAGGAGCCAGTCAGTGCCCAAACACCTGCCCGATTGCCTTCCAATAGCCTGCTGTATTCCCTCATTTACGTCTCTTGCTCTCAGCCCAGCATTTACATTTACACATACATCAAATCAAGACCTTTTAGGCTAATTCACAAAAAGTGTTGCTTAACAAAAATTTGTCAGTTAATCCAATCTGCACATTGTTAGAAATAGTGAACAATGGTGCATGTACCATACTGTATGACAGATTAACAAACCAGATTCAGAAGACATTCACAAGTGATGTGACATGGAGAGCCAGTGCTGCTGAGTGCTGCTGCACACCAAAGTTTGAAACCATGCCATCAACACGTGGGACCAAGCTTCCATGGGTCAGCAAGAACACACACATTAACAGAGGAAATGTCTGATTGTTTCCAGTCTATACTATATATTTCTGGACAGAGAGGAAACAGGTCATAAAATGAATGCTGTCATATGAGTCTAATGCAAACCCACTTACTTTTCAGACTCAAAGTGTCCACTTAGATGTTTTATACATAACATATCTAAGATGTAAACTAAATATTGATTATATATTTTCCCCAATTTAATCGTTATGTGTGTAATTTCAATTTCCCCCTTTTACTGTTGTCCCTTGTCACTGCTGAACTGGCCCTACTTATTGTTTCTTTATGGAGGGTGCAGATGAGCACATGCCTTCTCAGATACTCGTGATGCGACTAGTCTGCTTCTTTATACCTGACAATTTGTTTGTGTTTCTATATGAACATTGTGTCACTGCAGAAATATGGACCCTGCTAGAACCATGGACCCGGGGCACTGGGGCAGAGATTGTAATACTACAAATCCCCTGCACCAGTTTTCCAGTTGTTACTTGTTACTGCATGAGGGACATCCTGCCAGCTATCAGCTGATTGGCTGGTTGTCTTGGTGTCAAGGACACAGTGTTCCTGTTCAAGCATGGACAGTGCTCTGCTCTGGGTTAATCTTGCGTTTTAATATGAAGATTTCCAGCAGTGTTGTCTCTAGACATGACTGACAGCTCTGTTACACTCACTATTTATAATTCAGAATACATTTGTGTCAAACAGTATACACATTTTAACGTAATACATCATATAACTGCACCCAGGCATGAAATATTGATAGGCCTATTTTATTATACTTTGTTGTATGACAGTGTCATGCGAAAGTAGCAAAAATAGACACCTACAAGCTCACAACATGTCACTATGTGATGCATTGTGAGAATTTCTTTGTCCAAAATAGGGAGACCAGGTTGAAAGTGGGTCTATGTGATTATAAATGTATTTAATTAATTAAAAGTATTAACAACAACAACTACATTGGATCAATTGGAAGTGAACACAGGTTATTTTCTATCCATTTAGTAAAAAGTCGTGGTCCGCCTGACAGCGATATGAAACTGTATGGGGGTGGGGGTTGTGTGACACTAGCTGCATTTACATGGACACTTTTAATTGGGTTAAAACTAACCCTTAAAATAAACCTGATTAAAATTCTCCATGTATAGACCTACACCTAAATAAACCCGATCAAGAGCAACCCAATTTAAATTCTAATCGGGGGCAGTGGGGTGGTCTACACCTTTTTACAACCCGATCAAACACCAAAATGGATTTATCTCACCAGTCACCACATGTAAACACTTGATCCAAAACCTTCAATCGGGTTTATTTTAATCAGATTGGAAGAAAGGTGTCTGTCCTGCCCTGGTTTGAAGCAGCAGAATGACAGTCCCAGACAGGGCAAGGAACTGATCTCGTTTAGGTCTTTTAAAAGTTTAATGTCTGATTTAATGGCAAACTCTATCTGCACTTGTGACTGCTTCCCCAGTTAGGGTTTCGAGTTTTCTTATTATACAGCTGCTACTATCGGTGCCTTATGATTGTTGGTACACGGTAATTTAGTTTTTAATGTGTTGTTTTCGTGTTATATTGTTTTTTGTTGAACTGTCTGTACTGTTGCTACTCCTGACAAGGCAACATAGAAAAAGAGATCTTGTATCAACATGATTTTACCAGTAAATAAATAAAGGTCAAATAAAATCAATAAGCCTAGTGTGTGAGAATAATGGGTCTCACAATGGATTTCAAGAATACAATAACAGACAGGACCTTATTGGAAGCTGATTAGACACACTTTCCTAGTCATGAGAATTTAGAACTTACAGTACGTAGTCTCTACTGAGGTGGCTAGTATGTAGAGAGATATTGTACGCTATGGTTGATCTTTGAATAGAAATACTTTTACAGCCAGGCTTTTATATGATTTGTTCTTAACAATAAATGTTTTTGTATATGCAGATTTTACTCCATAGTACGTTTTTAATAATATTTTCGTATTTTCAGCTATTCTGCTGTCATTTACTGGCTTCATCTATGGTTGTTTTAGTATCTGTCAATACCTTTATGAAACCCTTTGAACAATTGCATGAAAAGTGTGTGGTGGTCCTGCGAGCACTGAAACTGTCTCTGCAGCTTGTGAGTAATTAAGCACCACTAGGCAGCACTCACTGGAAGCTGTCTCTAGATTGTGAATACTCTTTCTCGCTCTCTTCTATCGCAAAAACTAGCCTATCATGTTACCTAATGAATGATAAATGATGCCCCACGAGGGATAGGATCCGCCTGGGGAAGCAAACATGAAACCGGACAACCTTCATTTAGGTTATCCTTGCAGAGTAGAGTCTCTTCTGCATTCTGAGCACCATTACACCTGAAGGCAGAAATCTTGGGACCGGTGCCCGGTCCTGCCCTTCGATATGTCCCTACGGGCCACATCTCACGGAGACCTGCAGACCTTGTCTTCCTCTGCGGGGAGATCTACCTCGCTGGACAAGTCTTTCTCCATGAGCAGCAGCAACGTCAATGGAGTGAGGTTCGGCAACTTCGGCAAGGGGGGAGGAGTGGTGGAGCTGGAGGAGGTGAGCGTGTTGCCGAGGCCGTGCCGGAGGCCAGTGAGAGCCGTCCGGCCGATCAGTGCCCTCAGCAACAATGGCGGGTCCTTCCTTCAAATCAACCACCTCCAAGGAGAACTAGTGAGGAAAAGAAAGGTAAGAAATGATGTGGTGTGTGTGTGCGTGCGTGCGTGCGTGCGTGCGTGCGTGCGTGCGTGCGTGCGTGCGTGCGTGCGTGTGTGCGCGTGTGTGTGTGTGTGTGCGTGCCCTTGACATTTTATCTGTGCCAGTATGCGGAGACCTGTCCTGTAATGCAAAGTCACAAGTTTGAACTGCACAACCAAATCAGGTGTGTCCTTCACTTATGTGACCAGTCAAAGTGCAGGTGTCTGAACCTGCTCTTTTGTCAGCTAAACACTTTGACGTGTATCAACTGTTCGCTTTAACCACTTGAACCCAAGCATCCCTATTCTGGGATGAATACAAGCTTGTTAATGCGTCAAAAGTCGCAACGTGGCATGTTGTGAGCTTGTAGATCGCCTATTTTCTGGCGAAAAGATTTGGTGTAGAGGGACAAAGTACAGAGCCGACCATGGTGAACTAAGTATAGAGGATTCAGTCACTCTCAACAGCCTCTCAATGCACTGCCGTAAGCAAGTGCAGAGGATTTTATATAAAACACAGAGAGGAAAAATGTAAGTTGTTGTATTTGATCACTGTGTGTGGCATGATATTTCCCCAAGGAATGTGAGGATCTGAGGAAGGAAAACAAGTATTTATCTAATGAGATCCACATGGAGAGGATCATGATGCGTACAGAGAATGAGCTGACTATGAGGAACCTGAGGAACCTGAACCAGGAACTGCAGGCACAGGTCAAAGAGGTACGCCCTGGGGTGGCTGGTGGCTCAGCCATTTAGTGCACAGACAATAAGCTCCCTTTGAGCACAAGGAGCTGGGTTCAAATCCACTGTCTCCCTTTCCTGTCTCTCTATACTGACCCATAATCTGAAATAAAGCATAGAAAATGTCAAATAGAAATCTTAAAAAAGAGGTGTCCTGCAGGACCCAAGTCACATGACTCAGGCGCAAGTCGTCTGACTTGAAGCCGAGTTATTTGACTCTGATTCAAGTCTGAGTCTTTATTGCTGATCTTTTATTCTACCGACATTCATGACCTGCTTCATTCAAATATTCCATGCAAAATACCTCCTCATCTTAAAACAATGCCAATAGCCTCTACTCTTTCTTCTATTACCCTGTTCATTATTGTATAGGCCTACTCACAGCAAACTCCAGTGTTAGAGTTCATGTAACTCTGAGAGGCTCAGATGCTCTGTCTTTATTATATGTATATGTCTGCTCTCCCTTCTCTTTCTCTCTTTTTCTCTTTCCTCAACCACTGCCAGGCAAAGCAGAAGCAGTACCAGAGTCAGCAGCGGGCGACGCTGTGTTCGCGGTCGGCAGAGCAGGCCGACGCGTCTCGAGAGGAGGCAGAGAAGACCAGAGCTCTGACAGAGGCCCGCTTCTTGAACAGCAAGCAGGATTTGGAACAGACAGCGGTAGAGAGGAACAGACTGCACGACGAACTGCAGCATCTTAAAAAAGAGGTTACACACAACACAACACACACACACACACACACACACACACACACACACACACACACACACACACACACACACACACACACACACACACACCCACACACGCACGCACGCGCTCTCACACACACACACACACACACACACACACACACACACACACACACACACACACACACACACACAGTGTGAGCTCACAAAAGCAAGAAGGGTCATTGACACTCAAAATCCTAATTACATCCCAATTATGGGGTGACCCGATAGGAGAGTGGTTAGGGTGCGTACCACATGAGCTCTGACGCCTAACACCAAGTCCCCAGTTCGATTCCCGGCCAGCCAAACACCATTTGCTGCATGTCACTCCTCTACTCTCTCTCTCCACTATACTACCCTACAAAGGCAGATTGCAGTAACTACGTACAAGAATTTCACAAAAAAATGGATACACCATGAAATTTCACTTTTCCTATTTTAAAACCTTTTTTTGGGGTCCCACTAGCACCTTCTATCCTCACAAAGTCCCATTTCTGACCGTTGTGTCTTTCTCTGGTTTTGAGAAGGCGAAGGTTAAAAGTATCCCACAGGTTCTCAAAACAGGCTGTCCAGATTTGCTGCCGATTGTTACGTCATCTGCCGATTGTGACGTCATCATTAAAAAAAAAATGTTTTTTCAAAAAGATTTTGAAGGGGGTGGCGCAGTTCAGGCCAAAGGTGGTACTGCAGCCGAAATGCTCTGAGAGCCATTCAAAAATGAGAGAGTCTCTCTATTCAGGAGTGGTAATTTAGCCTCAAAATTTTTGAAAAACGTTTTTGGGACATAAACAATATGACATAAATACTTTTTAAATGCACGGTGTATCACCTTTAAAAGTGTTACAGCTGATCAGCCAAATGAGATAAGGGCATAAAAGTGAGATTACTGATAGTACTGTATATCCGTTCTTGAGCTAATTGTTTACCCCCCAATATCATGAGGCTAATTTGACCTTTGAGCGACACAAATAAGTCAGTGTGTCCGAAAACGTAGTTACTGCACTCTGCCTTTGTAGGGCTAAATATACAGTATGTATATTAGCAATCATACACAGTACACACACACACACACACACCATAACACTCATGATATCCATTCCTGTGTTGCTAGTAACGATGCAGAGTAATAACTTAAGTACAAGTTGTAACTCAATACTAACTCAGAGCTCAATCCTGCCTGTTTGACTTGAAACAGTCATCACTTTAGTCTATAGACATTGAGATCTTCACTTACGTACATACAAAAGTATGTATATGTCTATTTATTTTCTTTTTGCATTGTACTTGTTCTTTTCTAGGGTTGAATTCATTTCGCAGTGACATTTTGCCATCTGCCGCTCTCTCAACCACTTCTATTTACAGCAAATAGAATAATAACAATCATGTGATGATTACTTCATTTATAGCTTGTGATAACATTGTGGCCTTCTGTCTTTTCTTGTAGCACACAGATGTACAGCTACTGCTTGCACAAACAGAGAAGAACTACTTTGAAACTAAGCTGAAGCTGGAACGAGTGTCCGGGGAGAAGCGGGTTCTGATGGAGGAGAAAGGGACACTGGAAGGAGAAAGAGATGAGCTCAGACACAAGCTGAGACAACTCACAGAAGAAAACATCCAAGTTAAAGAGAAGTGAGTAATACAGCTCTGAGGTGGTCAGAGCATCTATTTTGGTTAAGTGTTCAGGTGCCTACACACTGGGAGCGTTTTTTTCACATGATTCGTTTAAACTGCTGTTTGTCATTATAATGAGGCAAGGAAGGGACGGAATATGTTTTCTAAACAAGGTGAATCTTTCAGCGCAAATACAACCTGTATGAATGAGGCATCACTAAAATAAATGTTTGATGTGAAATAAGTTTGACTTGGCCTTACAAACCGCATACTCGGCTGTTTCTACAGAGCACTTTCTACTTCTCTTTTGGCATCTGATACTATCACCTTTTAACCACTTCGGTCGGACATCTTGTATTTCACTTTCAAATAAAAGAAACATAAAAAACATATAAAAAAATATGGGGGCACCCATTGACCTAGCGGTCCAGGCGCATATGACATAGGCTCTGGAAACAGGGAGAGAGAGATGGGGAGTGACATGGCTTCATATTAATATTATTATCTATTTGATGAAGTTATAAGAGAATAGTACTACAACTACAAGAGGATGTTGAGCATCTGAACAATAAATATGTGAAGAATACTAAGGAATCTCTGCTGTTAGATCATGAAACTGGAAAGAAAATTAAAACAGAGATAACATGCAAAACACGTAATTAGGAGCAAAACTTGGACCCACTTTGCTATGATTTACTGTGTGTGTGCGTGCGTGTGCGTGCGTGCGTGCGTGTGTGCGTGCGTGCGTGCGTGCGTGCGTGTGTACCTCACAGAGAGGAGAACTCCAGGCGCAGGGCCATGGTGTCAGAGGACCAGAGCAAGAAGGCCAACCAAGCTCAGCGCGAGGCAGACCAGGAGAGACGTTTGGCTGAGCAGGAGAGACAGGAGCGTACCAGCGAGTGCCTCAACTGGAGAGAGAGACACCAGGTCCTGGCAGACAAGTTCAGAGCTCAGGAAGACCTTGTGGCTCTGAGGCAGAACAAAGCAGTAAGTCAGTGGTTCTCAAACTTGGGGTCCCCAAATTATTTTGTGGGGTCCCCAGATGATTAGGTTAATGTAATTTATTTTTCTCACTCAACGGTAAACAAACCAACACACAGTATACGTGTATACAGGGTATCTGCACATGTGACAAGTGACAATTTAAGGACTTTCAAGACTGTTTTTAATACCAAACTGGCCAAACTGTCAAATATTAAGTAAGCTAGAGGCGAACATTGTGAAAATAGCAGATCTACGTGCTCACAACGACTTGCAACGCGAGGCGTTGTGAGCATGTAGATCTGCCATTTTCACAATATTTATCCCCAGAACCGAGTTACATTAAATGTAATACCTATTACCTATACAATTCCAAGTGCTTCTCAGGGTGGGGGTCACCAGTTCAAATATGTTTATTTTGGGGGTCACGGCCTAAAAAGGTTTGAGAACCCCTGCAGTGCGTGTACTGCAGTGCAGTGCTTCTCAAACTTTTATGGGCCAGGGCCCACTGGAAAATCTCAGAAGTGTTAGTGGGCTGCTGTGTTAAGTGGTCAGATGGGCGGGCAACAATGTTTTTTACTTTAACACAAGCAGCATGAACTCGTACTCAATGTAGAACAGTTCATAATAGGCACTGTATAGATCTAATTCTTGTTTCTCTACTTTTTCTTTCATAATATTCACACTTACGTCTCTTAAATCTCATATACAAATAAGTATAGTATTTTTATTGTTGTTGTATCATTGCACTGCTCATATGTCATTATTGTTTTCTTACAGTGTCAGGCAAACATCAAGAGCTTTTTCCTCTGCATGACAGAAAGCGATCAGAGGGTTAAGATTCTAAAGAACCAGGACGGCACCCCAAGGAATTTTACAGTGAGTTTTTTTACTTGCAGTGTAATTCAGGTCCCTGATCATGAATTCAGTATTTTAGGGAAGTGAAATTGTTGTAATTTTCAATATTTTCGTATTGTATTTGAGGACAGGGGAATTAAATCATCACCATTATCAGTGGTCCTTTGAGGAGGTCATATTCTTCGAATCCAAAAGTACTTACATGCTTAACAACTACAAAAGAGGATCGGCTCATTGCCATGTCCACAGACTCTGTCAAGAGGCACATGAAACACAGTCCCTTGTGAAGTTGTGGATGAGTTACCAGGCAGAATCCCAGAGCTTACAGGAAAAACTAAATGTATTTGACCTTTTTGTAACTATATATCTCTGTGAAAGTAGTATTTTCATACTGGCACCTGAAGAATATGTTGGAACCAGAAAATGACATGAGACTCCATTATAGCTAACTAGTTGATAAGCAGTTCACTCAATGACCTAGCTGGTGACCTAAGATGACGCGTCAATGGAGTTGACAGCAGTTAGGAGGTCAAGAGCTTCCACAGGAAAAGGGAGTAAGAATCTCAAGAAGGGGAAGTGTACCGGATTGCCATAGTCATCAATATTAGGAAATGTGATAGCGTTTGTCTGCTCACTCACACAGAAGTTACAAATCAGTTAACATGAATTAGAAGGCTGGATAAAGTAAGAACATTTCACAGAAACACTCAAACATGCTAGAAATAACTGCTGTAAATCCTACTAGAAATACTAGAAATACTGTTCCTACGGAACAGTGTGGGCTGGCATGTAACACCATGTATGGGCACAAAGATCTACCCTTTGTAACTCCCCTAAGTAACAAGAAATCTTGTGAAATAAAATGTCGCCAACCAATCGTCAAGGACGATGATACAAGAAGAAGAAGCTGCACCTCATTGGCTAAGGGCCCTGCCTTTGTACTGTCAAGGAGAACTTGAACTTGATAGATTACGTAATTTTTTAGGAGAACTTGACTGATAGATTACGTAATTGTTTAGGAGAACTTGACTGATAGATTACGTAATTTTTTAGGAGAATTTGACTGTTAGATTACGTAATTTTTTAGGAGAACTTGATAGATAAATAATGAAGATAACATACGTGTGCTCGCTTCCAGCGAGCCCACAATAATACAATAAAATGCTATGGCCTCTGTTTAAGACACTGCTGCAGGTTTATCACTGTATTCATAACCCCCTTTTCTGATCTTCTAACAGAAAATAAAGGTTTCATTCCAAAGAGGTGAAATGTAAACATTAGTGTTATGTACATCGGTCTCATGCATTGTACCTCCCCATTCAGGAAGGAGACCCTGTTTACATCTCCACCCCTGAACCTGGTCCTGAGGACGCTGACAGGAGCTCATCCAGGTAAATGACTGACCAGCACAGTGATGAGCCTTTATCCATTAGGTAAGGGATAATGTCTGGCTGCGCGGTCGTTATCGAGAAATAAAGGTCCCTTCACTCAGGCTGATATAATAATGGGTCATCAGCCTGTCGGGACCTTTATTTCTCGATAACGACCGTGCAGCCCGACATTATCCCGCTTATTACACGGCTTCTCAATAAAATTAAAAATTTGACTCAAAACTAAAAACAAAACAAAGTATTTCCTTGCTTACAGTTGTGAAAGTGTCAATTACACCACAACAAGTGTTGTGCTGGGCGTCCCCCAACACAAGAAGGAAGGGTGTTGAAGTGTTGGTGAAAATAGAATACATTTTCTGTTACTGCATCGTCTATTTCTCGCTTCAAATATTTTTTAAAACATTCTTGAGAGCAATGTTTAGTTGTAAATGACACTGTGTGTTTGTTTACCTGGCTCTCACGTTGGATACGGCAAAGAATT